>NW_026683957.1:0-15250 GCF_030247195.1 Topomyia yanbarensis | reverse complement strand
CACACTATTACACAATTAGTAAATGCCCACGCTAACCCAGACAGATATGCACTCCTAGACTCGAACGCTAAAAACCACACCTTCCACGCATACACCACCCAGGACTGAACATTAGATTCATACATACAAAGCAACAAGTAATAATTACAGGTATTCGTCTGGCAACCGGGGGAAGTACATCTCAAACGCAGAACTTATCATTTCAATCATGGCCTTGTGATGGCCTTGGATCTGCGTTGCCTGTGTTCAAGGCACCATAGCTTTGTCCGTCAGGTCAAGGATGTATGAAACCCGCTAGCCACCACCCTCGTCCCTAGCTGCCCATAAAGGGATAAAAAAAAGATCGTTAAAAATTAATTTGAAAAAATAAAGCAGGAATTTAAACATTCCGTTCAGTACAACGGGAGCTAGTAATGTTTAACTTATAGAAGGTAATTAATTTAATTAAAAGTCATCCTGCAGACTGATATTTTTAAACAGGCCCCCCTTAAAAATTGTATGGTACCGATAATACCGGTACTGGCTTTTGTTCATGGGTCGGTAACCCTATTCCCACGCAAAGCTATATGGAAGGTATTGCACACAAACGAAAGGTTAAGAGAAAAACAAGATATGATCCGTGACAGGTGCCACAAATACGAAGAGAGAGGGAGAGAGAAGATTGGTACATAGCTAATAGTTAGTGTGTGAGATTCTTCTATTGTGCGATATATTTTGTTCATGAAATCATATGGCAAATAATGCAATTTGAAAAGTGTTGTTTCATGGCCAGTTTAAATTGTAGTAGTATTCAAATTTTGGCCAGGTTTACATACTAAAATATGATTACTTTCAGCGAAAAGAATGTCATGAAAATAATATGAAAGTAAACTCTATGAGAAAGCTATTTACTCAATGGTAGGTGGTGATGTACAATTAAAGATAGGAAGATTTGTAAAACTGGCGATTTAATGCAATAACTTTTTATATACAGTCTCAAATATCTCAATCATTATTAAATAAATTCAGTTGGATTTCTTGAATGTATCGCTATCTAAAATTGGTAAATTTCTACCCTGAAATACCAATTGAGCAATACTTTTTATTGACATTATAAGACATGAGAAAAATACAAATAATTGCTTAATATTCCCATTCTACTTTGCAATTTATTTTGACAATATTTTTAATATTTTGCAAATAGCACTACTTGATCGGTTTTGTGAATAAAACGCTCTGACAAAACCACCTATATCTCATAAATTAAAAATTAAACACAAAATAAACTTGAAACCGTTACCTAGTCACATTAGGCGTAGGTCTTTCATTTGAAGCTAGTTTTCATTGATATCGTTTCAGCAATTGCTGATATAATTACATGATATTACATACATATATACACATACATGCATACATTGTTCCAATTTTCCCAACTGAGACGAATAATATAAAGAACTCGGCCCTCCGGGCTTCAGACAATTCATAACAGTTTAAGCGATTTCAATACATTTTAAATATAAAAAATGCAAAAACCAATAATTATTGAACTAAGCGTTTGCAGTAATTCTTGATTATACTGATAATTAAATTCGACCCACTCGTAACAACGCAAAGGATAGAGATAAAAAGAAGAGGGATAATCATTGCATTGGTATTAATAGAGAAATAATCCTACTACATAACACAGGATTAGATGCTTTCATCTCCGGTTAAACCTAATGTGAATACAATAAAATATGTTAAATCAACTTTTTTAATAGTTTAGATAAATATTCTATTGAGAAATATCAAGGTTTCGTTTCTCAATGTGGGTGTTGAGCTTCCCGAACCAAGAAGCCTTCTGCGACGATTAACAAGCATATGAAAACAACTTCATCACAAGGCCTACTTAAATACTCACCCGATTGTGTAGGTCGAAAACCCATTTGAAACTCCCTCACTGCTACCAGCATCATTAAATTCCATCATTATGATATCAACTGTATCGATTAGTAAAATCACACCACTATCGGTTAATTGTAATGTATCCGTATAAATATGGAGTCTTCCTTTTCACACTCAGCAAGAAAAACAACGTTGCTGAGTTATTGACACACACCCGAACACACAAATCAATCACGACGGAGGCCCTTTCCACAGTTAAATAACTCAACAGAAACACGTCAGACCTCAGCCGATCACTGTCGTGGAAACATCAAACAAACAACAATGTCGCCCACATTTAGAATCGCGCTCTCTAAGGTTGCCACATCAATCCGGTGAGAAGTGCTAATAAAAACTGCTGCGGTTGCATAAACTCCCGGTGGTTGATAGTCATTCTCGGACCAACTGACAGACCGACCGCCACACTCCGCCACTTTGATATAGAGTTCAATGGTTCATATCTCATTCAAGAAACTGTTCATTATCATGGTACCGGTGCAGCAGTGCAACATAGGAAAGGTTTAAAAACAACGACAGCACCACCACAGAACAGACCATCAGGTTGCGTGTGTACATCATCAGAGCAGAGACCATGTCATCTGGCACCAGGCACCGCAGCTTACCACACCATGCAATGCAATGCAGATGCATTCAATTCAAACCGAGGCTCCGAGACACGACGCATCAAGAAATTGTCGTCTCTGTACGGAGCACTGTGTCCCGGGCGATGTTATTGGTGGCTCGTCATCGCAAGTTCCCAAGCCAAGGTGCCCCAGCGTAATGGCCTGTGTGTGCTGTAAACGGGATAAAAGTAACACATTCATAATAACAGCCGGTATGACAAGCCTCATTCTGATGAATACCTGTACATTTTGCCACTAATTGTAGTTCAGATGGAACGGTGATGGAACAGCGGCAATATATTTTACCGTGTGGATACTGGAAGATATCGATAACCAGCATCTGCAATAGGGCGAGAGACCTATGGTCACACTACATCGTTCATAACTCGGTCTACAATCGATGACATGCGTGTAAATTGGGGGTCAATCTGTTTATTTTGATACTAAGAAAGAGTACTATAACAACAAGAACATGAAATTTGTGAGATCCTTTTGTTTGAGCGAAGCGTCAAATCGAATTTTCCAACCCTACCATTTAAGTGTTGAACAAAGATGGCAGCCGCTGCACTAATTAACTTCGAACAATAGTAGGAATAAGTTAAAAACGGTTCAATTGAGGAGGTAGGGTAGGGTAAGGAAAATGTGAGCCTATTCGGTCAATTTCCATCCAATGATGTATAGAGTCAAAATCGATTGTTGCTTTCGAAATTATTACCGATATGAAACCAATCTGAGTGCAAGTCAAACTACTGGCGATTTATGTAACCTTCCATTTGAGACTAAGTCCGCGAAAATAGAATTAACCTTATTCTAGGAAACGATGAGGCTCTAATTCTTGAATATTTTCAAAACATGGGACTTGCGGAATAAATGAGATGGACCCTGAACTATGGTCCCTGCTGTATTTAGGAAGACAAAATTTGTTGTGCCCAAACCATTAGTTTTTGATATATAGTGTATTCAGCAAATTTTGTTAGCACAAAGGTTTTTACACGGGGGATACGTTCCGTGTTAAAAAAACCTGTTTTAATCCACCTAGAGGTGCAATTGTGCCTTTCTCATTTCTCCAAACTATGATTTAATAGCTGGTTCGTACAATATAACTTTATGGAAATGTCTTTCATTCTTATTACACTTGGTAAGTATATATAAGAGCACCTTTTTGCATTCATCGCGGTATCGGTTTGAATTGGAGTTTTCTATGTGATCGACCTCCACAACCCGTAACTCCGGTGCTGGAAGTCGGATGGAGATGGAATTTAATATTAGTTTCGGGGACGCAACACCTTTCATTTGAGACTAAGTTGAGCAAATCTAGCCATTTTCGAGAAACCAATATAACCGTTATTCTGACTTTGGATGCTTCCGGATCCGTCGATGGTGGCCAGTGTGGCCAAAGAGACTTTGAATGACTGTTGGGGACCTAGATCTACAAATTCAACAGTTGTGTTTACATTTTGGAAAAAAAATCACCTTTTTACATTCATCGCAGAATTCGTTAGAATCGGGATTTGCTGCGTGATCGTACGTATCACCCTGTAATTCAGGAACCAGAACTCGGATCCACACAAAATTCAACAGCAGCTGATGGACCTTTCATTTAAAATTAAGTTTGTCAAAATCGGTTCAGAAAATTCGGAGAAACCGATTTGGAAAAATCAACAAATTTTGTTTTGTAACCATACTCTTCAACTCGTAATTCGGAACAAGATGTCGGTTGAAAATGAAATTCAATAGCAACCTATGGGAATATTATACCTTTCATTTGAATCTTAGTTTGTAAAAATCGGTTCAGCCATCTCCGAGTAACCGATGTGGACATTTTGTTAACAAATCCGCACATACACACACATACATACACACATACACATACACACATACATACATACACACAGATATTTTGCGATCTCGGCGAACTGAGTCGAATGTTATATGAGACTCGGCCCTCCGGGCCTCGGTTAGAAAGTCGGTTTTTGGAGCAATTGCATAACCTTTCTATATAAGAAAGGCAAAAGAATAATATTTAATTAGCTTAATAAGCATGAGTTCAATGTTATCTTCATGAGATTATAATTTGCAAAGGTTGGTGGAATGCGTTTGAACGTGTAGGGAATGGGGGTTTAGTAGAGTGGGTGTGGAGGATGCGTCAGAAATCCTTCATCTTATTTCGGTATACGGGGTGGATGAAGGAAATCTGGGCGTGAGGGTGATCCAAGAAGAGGGGAGTGATGAAGGAGGGAGGTGTAAGGGCAAGGTGGGGAGGGGGGGAAGGGGCGGCTACGCAATACTCAACTGCATATTTTGCCTTCCATTTGAGACTTGGTTTGAGAAAATCGGTTCAGTCATCACCGATGAACCGATGTGACTTTAATTGTGGAATATGCCCGGAATTCCGGACTTCCGGAATCGTCGATAGTGGACAATATATTCAAAGAATGTTTGATTGGCAATCAGTGATCTAGATCTACGATTAGAAGTAATTTGGTGACCATTTCAATAGTTTTTAGCCTCTGAGGTATTACGATTGTACCGATTTATATGGGAAATTCCAGTGTATCCTTACTAACACCCCTGTAACTCCGGAAGCAAGAGTCAGAACCGAATGAAATTCAGCAGCAGTCAATGGCATTACTGTATCTTTCATTTGAAATTAAGTTCGTAAAAATCGGTAGAGAATTCGTTGTGGAATGGGTGTGATATTAGCTTAGGAACTTGGCGGGTTCCCCGAGGGCGTCATGAACCGTCATAAGTGGCCAATGTGGTCAAAGCTGCTTTGATTGATCATTAGTGATCCAGACCCGCAAACTAGAGTAATGTTACATCAATTTTAATAAGTTTTACATCATTTGAACATTATGGTGGTACCAGTTTATATGGGAATTTGCTGTGTGACCGCACTCTTCAACCCGTAACTCCGGAACCGGAAGTCGGATCAACTAAAAATTCAATAGCAGCTTATGGGAGCGTTGTACCTTTCAGATGAAACTAAGTTTGCGAAAATCGGTTCAGCCATCTCTGAGAAAATTGTGTGAGTTTAAATGACACACACACATACACACACACATACACACACATACATACATACACACACAGACATTTGCCGATCTCGACGAACTGAATCGAATGGTGTATGATACTCGGCCCTCCGGGCCTCGCTTAAAAAGTCGATTTTTACAGTGATTGCATAGCCTTTCTTTATATGAGAAAGGCAAAAACGTGCAAAAAACCGCGTTATTTGAGAAATCCGTGTAAAAAACATTTTTAATCCACCTAACAGTGTGATGAGACATTTCTCATAACTCTTATCACTCTCTTCGGATATTATATCATTTGAGAACATTTAGAACTTGATGCTTCGCGATGTTTTTGATAACACATATTACATGGGATAGTGGCAGGACTCAGAGAATCGCTCAAATCAGCATAGGACAACATCAGTGCTAGAAATCTCAAACTAAATCAATGGAAAACCGAAAAATGGCCCATAAAATAGACATACCAACGAATTATTGTTAATGCTCTGTTAATAAAATATCTAAATTGTGGTGGGAAAACTGAATTTTCCTAAAGGGGTTATATATTGTACTGAGCCAAAAAATCGAATTTTTGAATCGATTTGAAGTTTATACTTTACTCAACTTTCCAACGCGACTGAGAACTACGAAAGGAAAGGAAATTATTAAATTAACATTTGTTTTTGCTATTGAAATTGACAAAATGATAGTATCGCCCCTTTGGCGATTGTTTACTTTTTCGGTCCCACCTATTAGCATTGAAGTGTCGCCCTTACGTTTTTTTTACAATAACTACCGTTCTACACCACCGATTTCGTCCGTGTTTTTTCAATAGCGATCATTGTTACTATTTACAGCTGGTATCAGCTTGATAATCCTAAAAAAATACGAAAAAAAAACAGTTTCGCATCTAAACAAACTTATTTTAACAAACAGGGCAAAAAAGTATCGCCCTGTTTGTTAAAATACAGTTTCGCCCGTTGTATTTTTTGCTGTAGCAAATATCGTAGAATCCAAATTTTTAGGCAAATTTGTTGCGTTTTAAATCCCTCATTCGCATGTATGAAAAAAGCCTTAGGTTTACATTTGTAAGTATCGCCCTTTTCATAAAAAAGCGTTGAAATGAAATCGCAGCTCCTAATATCACGCTATCTCTGAAGTCCATGCGTGTGTAGTTCCAAATTTTACTTCGACATCGACTTTTTCTAAAGGTGTAGTATCCTTGATTTGAATTATTATCGCTAATCCTAATACCAAAGAACAAATAAAAACCTCTCGAAAATGAACCGTTTGGGAAAATCATCATCATTACTAGAATTTTCATTTTCACGAAACTTTTCGATAGCCTTCCGTCACTTGCGTTAATGCACTGGTTGCACAGTGCTCTGAAAAGCTAGCGAAATCGTCTTAGGGCACCAGCTGGTCTAATTCAGAGCTATCTGCGCGGCAAGCTAACTCTGTAAATAATACTAAAAATTTCTATTCCATAATTTTCAGTTCAGCAATTCGAGAGTGCTCACCGCAAGCCATGAAAAATAGACTACGTGGTGAAGCGATGGTCACTATTTATTAAAAAATCACGGTTGAATAAAAAATTAAACTATTAAAAAATTTCAAATAGTTTATAAGTTTCACAAACTTATTAGGAAAAATTGTTTAATAAGTTTTCGTAATATTGTGTAGGAAAAAAGCTGAAAATTTGAGTATTTTCTCTATCTGCAACATATAAACCCTTAAGTATACCAATTAATTGGTATACAACTTGGAATAGGTTCGCCAAATTTTGAAAGAAGTCTATAAAATAACCCCTTGAAAACTGCCTGAAAATTGTTATAGTTCGATGCAATAAAAAATCCCCAAAAATGAAATGTATTTATAAATGTGAAACACAGTGAATAAAACATACAATAAAGACCCATTTTTATCATTCTCATGGTGTATTTTAGGCTGACGAAATGGGGACATTGACTAAATCGGGCAATTTTTTTTCTTTATAATACACTGAAGCTGTTAAAATATTCTCCCCGTCCCTTGATGTAGTCTGATAACTATTTCTGATTATGATGAACTTTTTATTTTTGCATATTTCCATCTTCATGATAAGGAAAACATGCTCAAGAAAGGATTTACTCGAAGTTAGTCTTGTTCGTCTGCTAGAACCCATCAAACATATGTTCATATTTGGCTGATAAAATCGGGGTTTCAATGTATTATAATAGATATTCAGCATTCGAAGAAGTATCTTGTGAACGAGTGTAGAACGACTTTGTTTCTACTTACTTGATGTCAGCGGCGTAGCCAGAAATTCGGTTTGGTGGGGTTTGGTGAAAATCGATCATACTGTCCAAACGGCATAATTCCGAAACCGTAATTTTTGAAGTTTTAAAATTATGCAGAATTATTTTTCAGAAAATAGTAACAGAGTTCGTGTCTTTAGCGAATTTGTTGAGACTTTATTGTAGTCATGAATATTAACCTGAGAAAATTCACCATAAATACTTCATGGACGATATACCGTCAAAATTATTTTATCAAATGATGCGCTGTTTGTAAAACTTATCGAAGATACTAAACCTCCGAAATTGGCGGTTTCAAAATGATGCTATCTTGACCTTAAATTACTGTTTTTAAACATTTGACCTATACATATAATTGGTCATACAACAAAAATCAAATGCTCATCAAAATCGATCAGAACCTGCTAGAATCGAATGGAAATCGTCATTTTTCATAAATTTCTCTCTACATTCGGAAAGTGTTATCCTCGTTATTAATCATATTACGTTTTCGTCTCAACTCGGCGCATTCCCAAAATAAAAACCTGTTTTAATCCACCTAGTGGTGCAATTGTGCTTTTTTCATTTATCCAGACTACGATTTCATGGCTGGTTATGTTCAATACAATTGTGTAAATGAATATTACATGTTCAGTACGATTTGCACATACATACAATGGATCGACAGCCACGATCTTGCGATACTATGTGATACTGAAACATCGCTTGAAACCAGCGGCGGATCATGGAGAAAGATGCGGGAGGTCCAGGTCCTGCCGAAAATTTTCAACTCGTTAAGAAATTTTAAACTAGTTTTAATTTTAAAGTAGCAACCCCTCACTGCATACTCCCTCCGGGACGGTATGATTGACGATTTTTAGAGTGATTGCATAACCTTTCTATATGAGAAAGGCAAAAATGTACCAAAGTCCAAAAAAGTAAATTTTTGTCAAACATCTCAATGTTTCATGCATTATAAAGTCATTTGGCATCAAATATACAAATTTGATTTTGAAAATTTTTCATTTCAGTTTATATGGGAATTTGCCGTGTGATTGCACTCTTCAACTCGTAACTCCGGAACCGGAAGTCCAATCAATAAAAAAAATCAATAGCAGCCGATGGGAAGGTTGTATCTTTCATTTGAGACTAACTTTGTGCAAATCGGTCCAGCCATCTCTGAGAAACAGAGGTCACATTTTTTTCCACATACACGCATACACACACATACATACACACAAAAACATTTTTCGATCTCGACGAACTCAGTCGATTGGCATATGACACTCGGCCCTCCGGGTCGGGATTAGATTGACGAATTTTAGAGTGAATGAGAAAGACAAAAAAAAAATTTAGCAAATGTTGAAAGATATGCATTTTTTTGGTGAGCAGTTCTATGTTTCATAGACATTAAATCAATTTTAACTTCGCTTCCTATTAAATAAAGACCCTTATTACAGTACATCTCTACATAAACGAGCTCAATTTGAAAATAAATCTGATGATTATGATTGATTACAGAAGTCTGGAATTTTCTATTGGAATGTTTTCAGGCAGGAATTTGATATTGATGCTATTAGATAACTGTGAAATCAAGAACAACAGATCAGTTACATATCAGGAGGACCCCATTCCGACAATTTATCAAAAGTCCTCATGATGCTTAAAACAACAGGTTATCAAACTACGGATCAGATAATTGTTATTGTAATATTGAATTAAATCAGTCTGCATCAATAAATTTTCAACTTCAATTCAATATTTTTTTGGGTGTGGTGGAGGGGGGGGGGGGGGGGTCGGTGGTTGTATGGTGGTCAACCCCAAAACCCAAAACCTTCTCTTTGCTACGCCGTTGCTTGGAGTTATTTATTTCGCTTCTCATTTTCCGATATGTTTCAGATCGATCCGATGGTTATAAGTTAGAAAAATTGCAGTCAGAAGGTTCGCACAAATGAACATTTTTGCACTGATAAGTTATCAAGTTCCTTCCAGACAACTTGGAAGTGTTCGGTGATTATTTCTAGCGGTTGTAGATACAAAAATGAAATACTAAATTCGTTTTATCGAAATACTGTTTGGCTTATTTCAATGGATTATTACTATATTGAACAATAAATAGGCGACAAGGAGTAATCCACAAACAAGCCATAACTTTTAAAGTATTCAAAATAGATATTTGAAGTCTTCAGTAAAGTTATTCGCAAAAGTAAGAGCTACAAATTTGCTGAAGACATCATTTCGATATAATCACTTCCAAGAAAATTTGTGAAAATATCTCACTCATAGGGTAATTAATCATCAAAAGCACAATACCAAAAGAAAGGGCATATTGCCTCCATTATATTCTCCGAAGATACTATTGACCTAAAATAAGCCGTTTTGGCGTTAATAATAGATTACATGTTTTTGGTCATATTTCTGACAATGGGAAATGATAAAAATCTTTCGTCCGCATTTAATGTTAAATATCTCTTTTGATAATAGTCCGATTTTTTTTTTCTATAGCTTATTCGAAAGGTATTTGTTAAAGCTATCTAAAAACATATAAATTGTTAATCTATAATGTCAATTTCGGCAGATAATTTAAAAAAACTGCAAAAAACACCATTTTTGCGCATTCAAACATTCATATCTTGGAAACTAAACATCAGAATCAAAAACAAATTAATAGCGTTCATACTGTTTTTAGTTCTTTCATTTAAAATTGGTTTGGATAAGATCGGTTCAGCCATTGCTGAGAAACACGAATGAGAATTTGTCCGTTACATACACACACAGACACACACACACAGACATTGTCCCAAATCGTCGAGCTGAGTCGATTGGTATATAAAACTCGGCCCTCCGGGCCTCGGAAAAAATCTTGAAAGTTTGAGCGAATTCTATACATTTCTTTTATAAGAAATGTAAAACGTGTTAATTCCGAAAACCATACAAAAAAACCAAGTTGCCTTCCGGTTCAGTCAAATTCTCTAAAACCCAATCAACATGGGTACTTTTGGAACAGTATTGATGAGTAGATGCCAAATATCGAAGTCTGAGGCCATTTTGAAAACCAAGAAGGCGACTTCCGGTTCATAGAAAACCTCTAAAACCCCATTAATATAAGAATTTTAGAAACGGGCTTGACGAGTAGATACCAGATATCAATGTCTGAGGCCATTTGGAAAACCAAGATGGCGACTTCCGGTGTAACGGAATTTTCTATAACCCAATCAGTATGCATATTTTCAGAGCGGGCCTAATGTCATACGACTGTAAGGGCCCAGACAAGAGTAAGTTGTGTCGCCGCTGCGGTGAGGAGGAAAACAAGGCGCTGAAATGCGAGAGGGCACCCAAGTGCCTTATCTGCGCTAGTAAGAAGCAGGGCCGCAACCATGTTATGGGCGGGCCTGCGTGTCCCTTCGGGGAGGCCGGAAAGAGGAAGCTATGAACGTTACACAGCTGAATCTTAACCACTGTGCACCCACTCAGCAGCTGCTGTGGCAGTCGGTCTCGGAGTCGAGGATAGATGTCGCCCTCCTATCCAACCCGTACAACGTCCCTGCCAATAACGGCAACTGGGTGGCGGACGGGTCTAGGATGGCGGCAATCTGTACAACGGGACGATTCCCGGTTCAGGAGGTAGTACAGTCCTATGCGGAGGGTGTCGCGATTGCCAAGATCAATGGTGAGTTTGATTGTAGGTGCTATGCCCCACCTATGTGGCCAATAGAACAGTTCAAACAGATGATCGACAGGCTTTCGTCTGACATGGTGGGTCGGAAGCCGTTTGTCATAGCGGGTGACTTCAACGCTTGGGCAGTGGAGTGGGGCAGCCGCTGTACAAATAGTAGGGGCCAAGCGCTACGAAACTCGACGCAGTGCTAGCCAATGATGGCTCCGCTAGCACATTCCGTAGGAATGGAGTCGAGTCGTGAATTGACGTAACGTTTGTCAGTCCGAGTTTGGTTCCCGACATGGACTGGAGGGTATACGAGGGCTACACCCATAGTGATCACTTAGCAATACGCTTTAGGATCAACTATGGTGTGCAGCATCCGAAGACGGGTAATCCCTGTCTGGTACGCGGGTGGAAGTTCAATCACTTCGACAGCGAAGTTTTCTCCGCGGCCCTGGGACTGGAGGCCAACACCGACAGTCTAAGGGGGGATGCGCTGGTAGCTGTCCTATCACGCGCATGCGACGCCACTATGCCGAACAAAACCCTGCCAAGAAATGGCAGACGTTTGGTATATTGGTGGAGTGCAGAGATTGCAGCCCTACGATCAGCTTGCCTACAAGCTAGACGTAGGATGCAGCGAGCCCGCACCGAGGAGGTAAGAGTGGACCGCCGTGAAGTGTTTCGAGCTGCGAAATCGGCCCTTAACAAGGCCATCAAGAGCAGCAAGAGAGCGTGTTTTGACAATTTTTGCGAGGATGCCAACGTGAATCCGTGGGACGATGCCTACTGGATCGTGATGGCAAAGACCAAAGGGGGCTCCTCACCCCCCCCCAAACGGTCGCCAGAATGGTTGGCGAGAATTATCGAAGTACTCTTCCCGTCCCGAGCTATAAGTACCTGGCCCCCTGTGCAGCAAATCACGGTGGGTACAGACGACATGGTGGCCACGGTGACGAACGAAGAACTACTTGAAGTTGCTAATTCTCTAGCAGCGAACAAAGCTCCAGGGCCTGATTTTTTTAAACTTTGCACTGTCAGACCCCCTTAAGGGAAATTTAAACATCAGAAAGGGTTATATTTATAGACTAAGGAAGAATATTATAAGAGCTTCTGTTTATGAAAAAGAAAGGAAAATATATGTCCCAATTTTGCAGTCTATATCAGCCTAAAATTCACCGAGAGGCTCCACTGTATACCCATATTGGTTGGGTTCTAGAGAATTCCACAAGAGACTAATTAGTCTCTGATTCCACCGAACTGAAAGTAGTTGTGTAAAAAGAACCTAAGTGTACTTAGTACTGCCGATTTTTTCATATTAGTTAAGCTAGAGTGATCCTTGGGGTTAGGGTGTTCAAAGTACTAGATTTTTACACATGTTACGTAATGTTCTACAAAGTTGTTGTTGCAGCGCAGCCTCATTTATCGACCATCCCTTCAGCTTGTCATCATCCGCCATCATCGATCGAACTGGACAGGCATCTGTGAGTACAATCTCACTAAGGATGGTGAGATAAACTTATGAGACGTGAGACACGACAGCATACATCGTCCGTGTTGCCAGTCGTGCTGAGAATAATTTTGATTTATAGAAAAGATTTTATATGTTAAACTAAAAATCACGAGTTAGTCGTAGTCTTACCACCGCTCTAGGCGCTTGGTCTTCAACCCTTCTTGGGCTTAGTAGATTGTTACCCGTCTTGGGCTTAGTAGAAAGTCACCCGTCTAGGGCTTAGTTGAATGTTTTACCCGTTACTGGGCTTAATGTGAATAAATGTATTGATCGACGAAATAAGTGTTTTGCTTCCCTGGAGTGGTTCCTGAAATTTATTGCCAATGAAAGTAGTCGGCCTCTACGCCCGATTAAAACCGAACCCAGAGAATACAACGTAGGGCAGGTATCTGACGAAACAGTTGTAAAACAGTCAAATCAAAGCAACTTTACTGGATAAACCATATTACCATCTCTAATGGTTCATGTATTATGATGTTTTGAATATTCAAGGTAGGGTAAAGGTTTGGGCACAACGAGTTTTGTCTTTCTAAATACAGCTTTGGGACCATAGTGCACTGTATACAAAGGCGCGTTGGTTGGCCACCAGTGATCAAAAAAGGCTCCGGCAAAACTAAATATAGTTAATTTTTGCTTATTAATATACCATGAGCAATTACCGCAGGGGAAGCTGCGAATTCATCGTAGATGTCACTTTCTACAGCCATGGACTGACAGAAAACATAAACTGGAGTATGGGCCCCACAGCGATTATCAAGCGATCCGGTACAACATTCGGAACAGGACACAGTTTGAATCACGTGTGAGTTCGATAAACGAGCGGTATTCGACAACGACGTGTTCATCGAAGCAGTTCGATTTGAGAATCTTCTTCCGTAGAATAAGTTTTTGGCTGACTTGATTCTTGACAGCTCAAACTAAACCAGCACACGTAACCCACACCAAATAAGGAGAACAAATCTCAAACAAAATTATTTTTTTCACAATAAACCTTAAAATTAGATATTTGAACATTACATCCGTACGAAGATGCACTACTGATTTTCAATGTCTGCAAAAATTCCACAAATTTGACAGTATTCAAAGCCTACTGAGGGTTATACAATTGAAGCTTATCCATAGTGATAGGGTACACATACAATTAATTTGAGTTAAATAGTGCCCAAAATAACCATGTGTCCGTCTTTCCCACAGTTCCGCGACGTAAACCTGAACTAAAGTTAATCACTGACCTTTCGACAGGCCATTACCTATTCAGAACTCAATTGGTTAAGTTAGGAAAGAAGCGAATACGTTAAACAGAACAAAGGCTTAAACTATACTAAAAGATAAACTAAGCCATAATACCCCAATGCCATCTTATATTGAATTCGTGATAGATTTGACATATGAAAAGCAAACATAAAGAAAACTATGCAGATTGTCGAAAAACGGTATGGCGTAAGTGTCCTAAGACAATCGTCGTATGTTCGAACCCACGTCAGTGTCAAAAAGGATCGAAATACTCGCTCGGCGATTGTCCAATACGTCGTGTTGGACAATAACGCGAAAATCCCCCGAAGAGATTGTAGTTCCAAGGCATTATTTTTTCCACATTGAAAAAAGAACGCTCTCTGTAATCTTGCACTTTTCGAAGAGATGAAATATCATTTACTCGGTAGCACGGTACTTCGGGCACGATTTCAGCATATAATAATCGATTTTCGTTATTCCCGACAGGTTCTTAACGCCGTTGTTCCCACAGTTCCGTAAAAGGAGGAAGTTAATTAAGTGAAAAGTTTTTTGTTCTCCATTCTAACAATAGGTCGCCCGTGCGCCGCTTGCTTTGCCTCAATGCTATACTCACTCAAATGACGTGCTCACGGCCCTAAAACAACGCCGCGCGGTAACCCATACAAAGTTTAGAATATGCTAAATCGAACGAACGGATCTCGGAATCGTTTCCTAAAAGGAAACGGCACGTGACCGACATGTTGAATGGTTTTTGAAGGTGTTTGACTGCTTGGCATATGTTCTCAACTTTCCCATGGCACAAACCCCAACTCATTTGCCAAGTTTAGTAGAAAGATTATTACTATGATCAACATTGTAACAGTATCTTTCAAAAGGGACGAATGACACTGCAGAATTTTAATTATGTTTTGATTGTTTTTCTTTTGAGTATTAGTATCTACGGAAATCAGCAAATCAAGTGTTTGTTTTGCTTGCAAGAGCTGGTTTAAATATTTAATCGATGAACGGAAAAGGAAATGTGACATTCT
>NW_026683956.1:0-15313 GCF_030247195.1 Topomyia yanbarensis | reverse complement strand
CAATGGTAGTTTAGGATTCCCAAAGGTATCAAACTAACCTTGCTTTTAAGGGATGGATAAGGATGACGACGTCATTAAGCTGATATATCGGGTCATACCCAATCATTACACGTTGGATGCGTATCTCTAGTGTATTGGGGTCGTGGAGAGCGGTCTCGGCGCTTTGTTTACGGATATCGCGACATTAAACATGTTGTTGAGTAACAAATGTTACTCATATGCATATTTTTTAAACGCGATCAATATCCAAATTTAGATACCTCTTCTCCTTTGGTTGATATGCTAACAGCTACCTGTCAATCAGGTCACTAAAGAGCTCCCAGCGGTTTTAGGGAAGATCAGTCGACGATTCGGTCCATGGTGTCCCGACGGTGATCTGCCGTTTGCAAGAAAACTGCAAGTTTGATTTCTTCTTTTCCCTGCGATTGTTATCCGTCCTCTCTTCACTTTCCCTGATATGGTCTCTGTTACTCTGATGTTGGAATAAATCCCTCCTGTGTATTTATTTAACTTTCCTTATAAAAAGCACAATAGTGTTCCTCCTCGCTTTATTTATTAATCAAAAAACAGTTCTTGTTAAAAGGGGCGGGTATAGTGTAGTTGGTAAATCGACTGTCTTGTACGCAGCTCACCTGGTTTGGCCGCACATGGGGTTAGAAATTGTTATAGAGATTTTTCCAACCCGAAAAACGAGACTAATGACACTTAGGTTAAAACCTTTATACTGCCTATAATCCCATAACAGACGCATAAAGATAGGAAACCCATTGAAAACGGGACAATGCGATCATGGGCAGTATTGCCGCAATTGTATTTGTACCAGGAGTTGAAAAATCTTTTCTATCTGTACTATTCTCTAGAAAAATCTGTATCGGATTCTGTACTCAAACAATAACAAATTCGAGGCAACTAAACCAGAAATTCTGACTCGGAATCGGTTGTTTTGTTTGAACTGGAATTCCGCAAGAAAACCAGTCAGAATTCCGGAGTTTGACTGGGTAATGTCAATATCAGCTCCAGCTCAAACTCTCGCCGCCACTCTGTTTGCAACCTAATGCCGCTGACAGAGTGGCGGCGAGAAGCTGAGCATTGCCATACAGTAGGATGCGAGAAACCTGCTTGCAGCAAATCAAATGGAGTATGTCAATGTATACGTAGACAATCCGCGTAGATCCACTATGAAGAGGGGGAAAAAGGCATGATTTTGCTGGAAGCAGGTTTCTCGCATATCCCATTCTAATGACAGCTATAGTTCAAGCTCAGTCAGTACTAACTCTACTAATATTCATTTCACTAATTATCTAGGCAAATGTTTTCAAATGCCGGTAAAGCATATAAAACAACAATTATCATCGCTTATATTGTGCCAGGGCCTACTAAGGCCTTTAATTCGTTGCTGCGCGTTCGCTTCGTGTACTAATCGGAAACGAATGAAAATCTGCATAGATCAACGGGCGGTTTGCCGTTTTCACAGTGTCACTAAATATTGAAAATAAATGCGGCTGAATATGATCAATTTTCATGCAATGAATTTGAATATTTGTACCTCTGCTTCTATCGTATATCTAGTCTTTTAAAATATTTCTAGTTTCTTTAGTTTGAATAAAATTGCATTAATGTTTTGTTGTATTTCGATCTGAATTTCTTGTTTTGGATGTAGATGTTGATGCATTTCTCTTAGTATTAATATAAAAAATATTTTCAAATTTCAAACAAATCCTAATTATTATCCCATATTTAAAAAACAATAATTGTAAAGTAAAGATATTAGTATCTGAAGAGAAAAATTGTTGAAGATTGTTGTACATCAAGAATTTCAGACATATGTAATTTGTTCGCGAGACACATACATGGTTAATCTTAGGTTTTGGTTTGTTCCAAACTTTCGAGTAGGTAATACGACCCATACTACCCGCGTGATCCGCCGACCCTGAGCCTTGCGACAACTCGGACGGAGAAGTTGGGGTTCCGCTTGAAATAGCTGGCCACTTTGTTTGTCGTTTTTGCGGCGTCCGGTTTCCGATTTCCCTCCGATTCAGTCTCCCTGGTTGTCGACAAACGTTGGTGACCGTTGATTTGGTCACATTCAATAATTTCGCCATCTTGGGGAACAAGTAGTTCGGATTTTCGCGATGCGCATGCAAAATTTGGCTTCGTTGCCATTTTCATACCCGAAAAGTAAATGTCAAAATCAAACAGTAGACATACTGCTAAACGCTTACATCTTTCAAATGAGAGGCATCCAATGAAAACATACTTCTAGTTAAAGTTGATCAATTTTTGATCGTAACACTCTTTAGGCACGAAAACGTCATCGAAAGCTAGTAATTCCATTTGACTGTCTTTTAGGGGCATTACTGTGCGTCACAAACAAACCACAGCAATAACCATTAATCAATAATGTTGCTCTACCTCGCGAATATAAAAAAAAACACCTTTCGACAATCCTATACACGGAAGTAAATACTTACGCCCAAACTCTACCAACATGCCCAGTCTCCACCATGCTGAGCCCTAATGACCGGGGCTGTCATCCGAGCTTCCGAAAACGCAAATACTAACGATAGTTTGCTTATCAAGGACCGTCAAGCCGCTAGCTATTATCCATCCAGAGGGTGCCGCACGAGACAAGGTTTCATCGGAAACCACCCACCGGCATGGTGTGTGTCTGTGTAGCAAAAAAGAGTCAATGAACCGAAACAGTCGCTGTTGCGTGATTGGGATTGATTTCCTTTCGGACGGCAAATAGAGTGGGAGAGACAGACAGACAGAAAGACAGAGATTGTTTAAACGGAAGAAGAAAAAAAAAACTGTTGACAACACCAACTATAGATGTAGATCGGTTACACGACACGAAAGTGTTCCTCCGTGACCACAACAAAATGGCTTGAATGGCGGTTGAATGGTTTTTGAAACGCGACCTCAAGTTTGCGTGGGATTTCTAAATCCAAATCGACGGAAGACTTATGAACAGTGACGAATCAATTTATAATAATGGGCATAACGATGTGAGAATGTGGTTCGAAAATTAAAGAAAGATAAATTGAGAGATAGGAAAGCAATTTGATTAATTTAATTTAATAGTTTTTATATTTTATCGGATTATTTGAAATAGTAAGTCGAAACTTAGAGTTTTTTAGAAGTTTTCGATACCGTGTAGGTTGATGACCATTGACCATGTAGTCGTTTTACGTTGAACTAATAGAGAAAAATTATTCAGACTTATGTCTGAATGACGTTTAAGGTTCAACCGAGAACGCATCCAAAAGCGACAATCTTGGAAAACGAAAAAAGAAGTTTTTTCAGTGTATTCGGGACATTTTTGTGAAGATATTGACAATGGTATAAGAAAAAAATGCATTTTTCCTTTTCCAAGATGGCCGCTTTTCCAAGCTCTCACAGTTAAACCACAATGCTTGTCTTCGCATCACAATATTGATTCTCATTTTTATATTACCCATTTCAACTGCTTAACACCATGACTCGGAACATCTACACATCCAATAAAATAAAGACGACAGCATTTTCATCGAAATTTCAAACTAATCGATTTTGCGGTGAGATTGATTCACCTCATAAACCGGTCAATAAAATTTAATCGATTCCAATTTTTCCGCAGCAAAAAATTACTTTCGCACTACATTGACTACCCTGTCGGTGAAATGCTGACGTTAAGTACTTTCACTTAACCTCCGCCGCCGGCAGTCCATTAAAATTGATACATCATGCAAACGAAAAAAAATAACGAATCAGAATCATAAGTCGATTGCCCCTCGAAGACATCGATCAATGCCCAGCGCTGGAAGACGTCGACGTAAAACTTTCTCAGCTGCTGTGCTTTGTAAGCGAAACTGTCGGATTTGCATATTATATGCAGCTGCATTTCCGCCATTTTTGATAATATGAGGTAGTGTATGTGCTAAATTGTAGGGTGGGATAGCGTAAATCTTCCTTCTGTCGAAACATCATCTGCCGAGAGTAAAAAATGAAAGTTATTACTATAATGTTTTTGGATAAATATTATCATTCGTGACGTTCAATCTTAAATTAATTTTTTTTTAAATCATCGGCTACCTACGCATTCAAATGAACAACCCATTATGTCTTTGAAATAATAAGAAGCTATAATTTTGGTACTTGACTTATCTAACCAGCACGTATTCCACTTCATCTCGCCACCCTAGTGCACGGTATGGTGGATGGATTGAACGAATTTCGGAATCGCCATGCACAGTTTTCCAAATGCAAATTAACCAACTGCCGGCCGGCCGGCCGGTCCGTCAACCAGTCTGCCAACATCGTGTCCAGCGGCTTAATGTCAAGGCTAAGGCATTATTTCTTCCAACAGATTAAATCATGCTGATGGTAATCAGTAAGTTAAACGAAAAACAAAAAAAAAAACTAAGCTGGAAGCTGACTAGTGCGAAATTCCACTGACACATTTTAGCGCGACTGGACCGGGTTTAGTCGATAGTAGGTCTTTTCGGTGGGATACATATAGATAGAAATTTGAGAAATTATAAACTACAATTTGATGGAAGCTTTGGCCGGAAATGTTCAATTAGCTACTTCGACACTGTTGGGGAGATCACTGGTTTTCGCCTTTCGGCAATAACATTTTACCCAGAAAACAAATCGTTTGATTTAACATTCATAGCGGATATGTGTGAAACGTTTTATTGGACAGCATTCCCGTGTACGAATCCCTGATAGAGATATTACTTTAGGAGACAAAGAGGGCGAGCGATTTAATCCCTGATTCATTCTAGTTCCAATCAGGAATGCTAAAGAATTCAGCTTCAGCCAACCACCTTTCCGCTCCAATACACATATCAATCGGTCAACAATAGCCAACCGCAATGATGACCCTAATTGGCCACCCGTAGATTCGATGTTTTTTGTTGTCCAACTGCTCTCGAGTGTCCTTCGCTACCGTCACATCACGCTGGCCGTGGCGAAAACGGTGGTTAACAAGCCTGCCGGAACAGAATGTCCTCTGTAGTCAGCTTTTCTTAGGTTTTGTTGTGACTGGAAGCACTTAGTTGACAATAGTCACACGTGCCTATTATGTTCAGTGGCACTTATCGGCATAAGAGGTGACGAATGGCAATCAATGATGTCACTCGGAAATCGATGGTGAATGTATTCAACCGAGTAGGAATTATAATAAAAGGCGTTCATTATTGCTTGATGTAATATAATTCAAACTCACAGTGTTTTTTAGTCTACCCTAAAGACTGTCAATACATATTAGGGTGGGGCAAAATAGTTTGTTGTCAGAACAGAATATTTTTGTTTCCTTTTAGAGTCCCATATAACTATGCAAAATTAGGGGTCGATGGGTTAAGGCTTGGTTTTTCATATTGCATTTCAAGTTTGTTTGCCGTAAATTTGGAAAAAATCTGCTTATCGGCCTTTAGTTTTTTCCCAAAGTATGTAAAGTAACTTTTTAACGTAAAAATATAGCTTCTTAAGTTGAGATTAAAATCATGTACTGCTGAGCAAGTTCTCGAGGTTTTCTCCGTTTGTAAGAAGTATGCTGTCACCTTTCCAAGCTGGAATTGGTTTCAGAGGTTTCTTAAGAAACTTAGAAAGTTGTCAGAAAGGTTTAGAACATGGCTTGATTTGTTAAACTTTTTTCGCAAATTTTCAATTGTTAAGAGTATGAATCTATACTTAATTTCTTCTTGTAGATCCTGACAGATGAATTTCATAGCAGGATCGCGAGAACGTTGATACTGACATCTTCGAACATTCTTCAAGCGAATCAGGAGTTGAAGATTGTCGCAATAATAGGAGTAATAAATTTTATCTGTGTTGTTGGTATTGATAAATTTCTAGCATCAATTATAGAATCACTTAAATTTTTGTATTCTGTAAATCATGATATTAATAAACATTTATCTCAATATGAGTTTTGTACCTTACACAGTTCGCTTTGTAATAATTAAACACTGACCTAATGGGATTGGAAAGTGATTCTTCAGATAGTGAAAAAGTTATTGGAAGGTGATCAGAATTAAAGTCAGCATGTGTAATCAATTTGCTACGAATGTGATTTTTATCTGTCAAAACCAAATCAATTGTTGATGGATTCCTTACGGACGACTAACACCTAGGTCCATTCAGGAACAAAACTGAATAATAACTAGCAGAGCAATCACTAAAAAATAGTTGGAATTGCTTTGAGCATTAATTCGCCAATTATAAAGAATTTCTACCGATTTCTTGTAAATCTTCTTTCAAGAAATCAGGTTGCTCGCTAGGTCATTGAAAATGTTAATACGGGTCATTTAAAGGTTGAACAATTCGTCTTCGTGCGTTTTTAATGAACGAGTAGTTTAATAAATTGAAATGATTTAGAGGTTACGTACCTTTTTAGTTTTCAAAAAATCGATTTTTTTATTACTTTATCTGAAAGTACAACTCCTTGAAAATATTTTCCCAAATTTTCACAGATCCGAGAAATAGATCGATAGCTACAGCGCTTCGAAGCGCGCTTCGTCTACCAAGAGCAGTGGTAACTTCAAATTTTAAACTTGATTATCTCGAAATGTCATTTTCCAACAATGGCTTTTTTGTGATCAGGATTTCCGACAAATTTCTTAACCGATCTTCTTCTTTCTTAACCGATCTTCAATTGATTGTAATTAGTTTTTCTCGTACCTTAACGATTTCTTTTTTATGCATAATTTTTCTAAGGGTAAGACTTTTTTAATGCAATTTTTAGAGCTTAAAGCATCGATTTTTAGGGGAAACGTACCCGAATGCAGGAAAAAATATTATATATTCGACTAATCGTTAAGGTACGCGGAATACTCCTATGCTAATGGAATTTTTTGAGTGTTGGGATTTTAGTTGATCTATTGGTTTTCAATCGTGATCACCGCTAGCCTCCTAAATTTAAAAGGATTTCGGGGAAAAAGCCATAATTCTGGCAATTATTAAGATATTTTTATAAACTAATGCTTGTTTTTCACTGAAAAATGTACTACCAAATTTTTATAACTTTAATGTAATAAAATTATTACTTTATGCCTTTAAGTAAATTCAAACTTTCTTAATTTTTTCGCAAAAAGGTATGTTACCCCTAAAAGCCATTATTGAACTACAAATTCATTACAATTTTGTTAGCAAATTTCTATCCAGTTTGAAAAGCTTCGAACGTGATGCTAGAATTTAGCATTGCAGTCATCAATTGAAACATTGATTGCTGCAAAAAATAATCAATTTTTCTTCTATAATGCTACCTAGATCGATTGGAACCGAGGAAGCGTTGCGTGGAAATGAAATTGGAGACATGGTAGTTGTCGTTTATTTTTGTCTCGTTATCTGCCACTGAAGCATTACGCACTATTGTAGGATGCTGTGACTGATATAGAAAATCTTTGTATAGGTAGAGAAATTCTATATTGAATTTGATGAACACGCTTGAGGGGTTACACCACTGTAGAGCACGAAAAAATAGGATTTATTCGAGAATTTTTCTTGACGCAATAAAGAGGTGAATCGAGATCTTGTTAAATGGGATTTATAACATAAATATTGAATCACACAAAATAATTTTAGTAATTTCATCATAAGATGGTGGCTGTGCAGTATTATCCCCCATGCAAGTTTTTTTCGGAAGGGTTCTACGGCCGGAAATCTATCTCCCGTATTTTTTTCCTAGAGCCAAAAACTGAAGTTTTTCTGATTCCTTATGTCAATAGCAAGCGACGCACGTAGGATTTTTTTTCGATATTTTGATTTTTCGCAAAATAGCACACTTTTGAGTGAAAAAACGCCGAAAATGTCATAAAAATCGACACAAAGTTAATTAAAAAAACTTAAGCAACAAAAAAATAAAATCCTACGTCGCTGTAGAAATCAATTTTGAATAAACTATGAAAACTTCAAAGCGATCAAAAATCATTTGCTCGAGTTTCATTTCCAGCCATGTCCTTTAGCCGCACGAGTTAGCTAAAACGTTCTTTAGGGTAATTTGGGGACAGATGCCGCACATTTCTAAAAATCGATCCTGCATCAAAGTAAACCATTCAATTTTTGATGAAATCATTTTTGTCAATTGCGTTAAGTTACTAAAATACTGTGAAATGGTTTTTGCCATGAAAAAAAATTCATTGAATTTCCACGAACATTTTAAAAAAAGGTCATTGCGGGAAAGATGCCGCACCGTGGTCACAAACTGAAAAATGATGAATAAAAGTATTTTTGAACTCTCGTTGATGTTTTTGTGATTAGGTGTGTTCAGCTGAGTTTCATGAAGTTTGATTACACCAATAAATCGGCTAGGGCCTTAACTTTTCTTTAGAGGGTACTACCATTTTTAGAAATATTGTTTTTATCCAATAATCTAAAAATATTTCTATCTAAAAAAATTGTGTAACGGGAAAGTTAGAGTAATTTAATTAAGGGTACTATTTATCTATATGTTTGTACGAGCGATATATATCTATGTGTTGGTTGAAGTTCCTTAAAAGCAGTGTTTGGCTGTTTCTCCCAACAATGAATTTATATGACTTTGGTTTGTTCTTGAAAGATTCATTTTGAAAATGCATCAATTCGTTGAAATTTTCGTTTTTATCCCAATATTGACATCACTACAAATCAATGCGTTCGCGAAAATTAGTACCTGGAAAATTAAAGAATAAACCGAAGTAATTAATACTTAGATACATATCGCTCGTTTAAATATATAAATAATTAGACACATAATCCTATGTGACACTGTGTTAGGTCCGTTAGTTTGTGGATTCACATTACCTGTCGCAAATGATCATTCAATGACATTCCGAGGCAAAAAAATACATTTTAGCTACATATCCTCCGCCATCGAGTGCGGCATCTGACCCGCAATTTTGATGCGGCATCTGTCCGAATTGTAGGAGAGAGATGCCGCACGAAGACATTTTTCTCTGAAATTATGGATGACCGTGCTCATGTTTAGAATGCCTTCTAAAAGGTCCCAGCTAATCAACTAATACATAATTTACCAAAAAAAAACGAACAATTAAAAATTTAAGTAATTTTAATGCAGTGCTGAAAAATTTTCGGCATTCCGTGATGCAACTGAATGCACATAATCATTAATAAAATTTTCGTGAGTTAATAATAAGGATTATTTTACATCGCCAGTGTTGTAAATCTTCGAAAGACAAACTCACAAATTTCATATCACCTTATAAAAATGATCCTATATACGAGAAGTAGAGAGTGCGGCATCTCACCCGACGCGGCACCTCTCCCGAAATTACCCTATATAATACTTTCGCGGGGGCGTGTGAGTTCCGTTAGCCTTTCTCTTCGTAAGAATAACATGTCAAGAAGGAAAACGAAGACTGCATATTAAGAAGACTGGCAACTCTGTACTGAATCTGGAGACAGTAACAGCAATGCCACTTGCAGGTAAAGGTAGTACTTCCCATAGTGATGCACATACACATATACACTTTTACATTAAGCTTCTTCCAATACAAGCGCTGTAACCTCTGTCGCTCCTCGTTTGTATGGGGAAAGGAAAGAGATACAGTCTTCTTAATATGTAGTCTTCGAGGAAGGCCAAGTAAATTCTTCTATTCGTCAGATATTTCGTCCAAACTTTGACCTTGCGATAACCCTTTCAAGACAGCCTTGAATAGTCTACCTATTCTAAAATCATATGAATAACATTTATTTAACTTCTCCGTGAGATACTGAAAACGGCGTTTGTGACCAATTATTCCATCCGCTGAAGTTCAACATTATCCTATGCGACCAATCTGAAAAAAGGCTTTTACATCCCAAAAGAACGTTGAAAGCTCAGTTCGAAAGGCTCTGAAGTCGGAGATCATCACTGTTATCGGCAAGGAGATTTCTTGTCATTGGCAATACGTACAATGCATGGAAATTTACTAATTTCTTCAGCTTCACATTCGGATAAAACATCGAATGAGTTGCTACAATCAATTTGATTTTCATGTGGAGAAGTTAACCATTTTAGTTTCTTATTGATATTTGGCACACGGTCTTTCTGGGACAGGACTCAGACATGTTGGAAGAATTTAAGATTTCTATAGGCTGAATTATTCTTGACAACGATCGAGTCTTGAAAAAGACAGATTGAGTCGAAAATGTAGGTAGCCTTGGGAAAAAGTGTTGCTGTTAAAAACTCGCCCTTTTTTAAACTTGTGGAAATGTGCTGTAAGCTGAACAAACTCGATCAACGTTCTATCATGCTGTATAAACTTTAAGAGTTTTTTACTCAAATAAAAGAAGCGAACGCTTAGCAATAGTTAACTGCTACCTACGAAAACTGTCTGATGCGAGAGAGAGAGAGAGAGAGAGAGAGAGAGATAGATAGAGAGAGATAGATAGATAGAAGGATAGATAGATAGATAGATAGATAGATAGATAGATAGATAGATAGATAGATAGATAGATAGATAGATAGATAGATAGATAGATAGATAGATAGATAGAGAGAGAGAGTGAAAAAAATAGCCCATATACTGTGCTGAGTTACCGAAACTAACAAGGTGTCGTAAAGTGATCACCGTCCCTACAAAGTCTGAAAAGACATTCAGCACGTTCCAAAAGGACCCTTGAAGTAATTGAACTTCAATTTGATTGCTTATTTGCTGGCGAACACATACATACATACCGCCAACTTAGCCCGGGGCTGGGGTAAGTTGGCGGGTTTTCCGCGTCACATACTTTTGTCTATAAAAACAAAAATAATGCAACAAACACTTTGATAGAACTCAGAGATGTTGCCAATAGTCTGCCATTTTATGCAACTCAAAATGGGAAAAATAAAAAAAGACCGCCAACTAGCCCCAGTCTCCCCTAAAATTCTACGTACGTTGCTGGAGAAAGCAATTTTGAATATACTATGAATATTTCGTAACGATAAAAAATCATCTGTTGTTCGAGTTACATTTCCGACCAGCTCAAAAAGTGATTTCGAGAAAAATTCCGTCAAAGTTTTTAGTACACTCTTGGCATACATAAAGGGATTGCGGTAGAATTGAAAATTTGAACATTTTTATTTCATAGTCGCCCTCCATATTTTGTCATATCATTTTTTAGACCCTAAAGCAAATTTTAGGCCAATAAAAAAATTCAATTTTTTTTATAAGGCAGTGATGTAACTGGAAGTAAATTATAATGTTTCACAGTAAATATTGTCGGTGTGAAGTACCCTAGTAACATTTGTGGTTTTATAGCACTCCTGAAGATCTCCTTAAAACTTATAATGTACTTGTAGTGCGCTATAAAACTATAAATGCTACTTGGATAAGAGCGAACTAAGTAACAGAGCCTCAAACATTGAGATAATGCACAGTATTTTAAAACGTTGTTTTTGCGCCCAAAATTAATAGCGTCTAACTTGTTAATTTTAGAAGTATAGTTTGTTCGGAGAAGTTATTACCTTTAAGATTGATATATAGGAATACAACGTTCAATTATTGCGAATAGTTTACCTATAAGTGATATACAAAATTTATTTCCAAGCTAATTAAGATAGAAATTTTGTGTTTTCAGCATTTTTTATGTAAGACCCCTTAAAATTTGTTTTTTAATGATAACGTTTTTAGTTATTCTCCTACTTTCTTGATATCTTCCACAACGAAGAAGACTATACGTAATAGTTGAAATACTAGTATCGATTGATGGTGAAAAAACAGTTCTTCATTATTATTATAGAGAAATTAAAAGGAGAACATCTGTCTTAACAGGATTAATTCTACAATGTGTGTCGGTATCGAAACACGTATTTTTGCGGAACAAAGTAACTTTCGATTTGTTGAATTTAAAAAGATACGATAATAATATAATAATCAATCCGATGATATGGAACCACTTTTGCTCCCAATCGGGTAGTCTTCGGAAAAAATCTCAGGAGACCAAAAAAATAGAAAAGGTAAATAAAAGGTGTTTTAATTAAAATAATTCTCAAATATCGTGAACATCACGCTAGGAAGATATTCCGGCAAAACATAAACGAAGAACTGATGCATTGATGTATCAAATGATTTTCAGATGACGCCAAAGCTCTTCTGCTGGAGTAAATGATTCATGAGCCAACCTGACACTGAAGACGATTGTCTCAATTCAATTTTTTCTCGTTGACCATGACTACATCGTCGATCACCACTTTGTGCGTGGATACATATACGCGTTGATCCTGCGTCGAATGGTGCGTTAAAGCTTTTGAAATTTTTAGAATACTAAGTGGTTTCTCTCTGATCTGGAAAATCACATACGGTCCGACCGGTATCGATAGGTATGTTTTCAAACAGGTTTGACGACGATTCTTGTTCTGCATATATTTTACAAAATGTTGGGTATTTTAGAGGAAATCCTTTATGCATAGGTCTAGAGCCCGGCGCAAAAGAGGAACGCAAAGAATGAAAAGACAGCGTCGCTACGTAGTTTGCGTCAAATTAAATTTTTAGGAGTGTGTATTTACTTGACAAAGGAATAATAAATCCAGATATGCTCAGTCAAACTTTAAAAAAGTTATCGTAAACCATAAAAACTTATTATCATGACGATTAAAAAGTTTTCAACATTAGGGTCATTCACCTCACTTTTTTTTATTTAAAAAATGCTGGGATCTGAACCCAAACGAGCTGCGTACAAAGTGATCCTACCAACTACACTATGCTCGTCCTTCACCCATTTGGCACATGAATTATTACTTGGATTAAAGCCATTTCCAAAAAATTTTACAACTTTCAACCGTTGAGATAAAGAAACGTACAGATCATCTAACAACGGACAGTGAAACTTGATCAACAAGTAAGACGGAACTGAGTTAATCAATCATATGAAACCAAACTCTGAAATGATTAACATGCTAGTTGTGTGTGATATCCCTACAAGTCAACCCAATTTGATCAGTGGCACACGCACGCATGATGGCCAGTTTCTGCGATAATATTATCATTCATTTCAACTATACCAACAACCGACGGATGGCACCGCACTCGAACCTCCAGAACGTCGCAAGCGTATGTATACATTTCGAGACCGTAATTTATTCTCATTCTTTTTATGGGCCACTATGTCACATCAAAGACAACAACCGAGGACATATGCATATACGCATGCCACGGAACACATTTCGGGCCCGTTGACGCGCTGCAACAATAGACGAGAGGAAGGAAGTGTTATCGCATAAAACTATTATAGTTAGTATGTTGTACATATATGGAGTCTAACTCTAATTAGTCATTAAAAAGATATTATGGGTGTCGTGACGTGAATCTCTTGTGGATTGATTTTAAGCCAGTTTTGAGAAGCGTGGCCATATGTAGCTAACAGGTGTGGATTACCCAAATGGCAGCTCATAAACTCGTGACTGCGGAGCGACCATAGAATGAATGCGTTATGGCAATGCTACTGTTGAATAATGGGAACATATTAATAAGGAAATTTCAATTCTTGAGAATTGTTGGATTGCTTTTCACTGTGGTCACCGCTCCGTGGAAAGTAGTTAGGTGCATTCGACGAAGATTGCGTGTACAGCCGTCTACTTGAATTCACTTTTATTGTTTCATAGTAAATAACGACTGGAACCTTGGACGTGGAATATGTGCATTAGTGCTCACGATACTATCCGACGGTTTGCATGACTCGAACGTCTCACGTCATCGGGGTCCATTTTGCATATTTTGCGACCGAAATCGTAACCACTCGGAATCGTATGAAACGTGAAAGAAATCGAGGTGCATAAATTATCCTGTATTTCAATTGCGTCACCTCCTCGTACATACGACGGGACACAAAGTAATAGAACACTTTGCACGTCACCTTGCTCGTGTGTAAGATGTTCGGGCAAGATAAATCATTCGCTTCTTCAGGGAAAGGAAGGAGGGAGCTCACGTCAGTAGTGAGCGGATTTGATGCATTTCATACAATCGAGTAAGTTTAACTTAATTGAAAGTGTGCTAGAAGGACGCTAACTGATCTAGATCAATTAGACGAGAGTGGAGAACAAGTAGATTAATAGTAAGATATTATCACATTGAGTGACTCAATTTACAGTGCGGCTATAATTAAAGCGAACTAGAGCTATAACTTCTACGGAATGTAGTTTTTATATGAGGCAGTTTGACCTAGGGCGAGTAGTAAATGTTATGCTCTCGCGATATGAGACCCGTTAGCATTCAGTTTCATGTTCAAATTTTGTACTCATTGTCTCCTAATCAAAGCGTTTAAATCGGAGCATTTTTTATCAACAATCTTTTTGATGGGAATCTTGTATATTTCAAACATATGGAAACTACATGCCAACTATCTGTTAACTAGGTAAAGGATAAAATTATCAAGATCTCTGACCGAAAATAATGAAATTATTGTTTTAACATCGTAATATTAGCTGTAATAAATATTACGTCTAGCAGTCTCAATCAAATAAACCTACATTTAGCAGAGCCGTAGTTCCATTTCCGCCCGATAAAACTACCCAAAATAAACACCAAGGGCGGCGGTTGCCTCAATTAATGCACTGAAGCACTGATTAATGGTTCCCGACTGATAAATTTATTTGCCCTATTCCGAACGTGGAAACACTTTTTCTCTTTAATTTTATGGATCAAAACTCCCCTATGATCAAGCTCCAGCATATGGCCTTCGTTCGAATTGTCTTTTGCGGTTACCGCCGAAGTCGCGTGCTTCGCAGGGCTGCTTTCAAACGGTATGGGTTAGTACCTATATTCGTTTCACCAACCACACAGCACAGCAGAGGAAATGTCATAACAATGAAAGCCATTAAACCTCGACCCGGACGCCGCAGAGTGCATTTGCCATCGGGTTCACCATCAGGAACGGGAAGCGGAAAATGAGCGGGGGCCCCGGTTCGTTTTGCCCTGATCCGGGTTAAATTGGTTGAAGTTCAATGAATATGGAGCTGCAGTGGGACTTTTTTGGGCAATCGAATTTGAAGGAAGACATGTTTCTCTTGTATCATTCGTCGCATACCAGCACAGAGTCAACCACTGTACTGCACTCACTGACGTTCGCGTGGGACGGAAACATAAATTAACGGCTTTGTCGATGGTATGTTTTTTTTTGCGGGAATCGGAGTGGATACAACCCGTTTTGGGTAGTGTTAACATTGCTTGTTCCGATCCATACCGTTATTTCGTAGAATTGTTACTGGGTCACGGTATTTTTGTATGCAACTATATTATTAAATAAAGTAATGATTTATATATCTTTGTTTTTCCGACTCCCCTTTTTTCGTTTATATATTTTAGAATTTTTACTTAGAGCTTCCATACCGGTAATTTTTTTTTCCAACAGTCCCAGAATTTTTGCAGTA
>NW_026683955.1:0-15313 GCF_030247195.1 Topomyia yanbarensis | reverse complement strand
ATTTGACGCCAGGTATTCTAGTAGGTACTCACCTCTGGTATTTATATCCAGGGCCGTCGAGAGCGGCGGCGGGCCCCAAGGCTAGTGTTACTGACGGGCCCTTCTCAACTTACTTATTTGAATCTTGATTAGAGGACTTGTATATATTCATTCATATATCAAACTATGTTGCTGTTGCTAAAATTGCTATGGTTACGAGTTAGCGGGTTCCCGGGTACTCTTTTGCCCTGTTAAAAATGTACACAATGGTTAACAACCTTATTAGAGGTATATGGAGATAATCCGTGTATTCGCACCACGTTTGTGTCATCGCCTTTATATATACAGAGGTACTGACTTCATGTTGCCACATTGCAATAAACGCTTCTACTTGATTATTAGTCTGAAAAATAATCAGTAAACTATGTCCAACTATGAAATTGTAAGGTATAGACATTGATCATCTTTACCTCCATTTGCAAATTTGATATTTTTAACTTCTCCAACAGGTGATTTTAAGGGACACCTCGAAAAGTAAACAGGAATACAGTTTGACCACAGTACGGCCATTTCCCGCTTTGATCGTCATTCATTTTTATTCACGTTCGACACAGTAGGTTGAAGTAGGGGAGACTGGGGCTAATTGGCGGGGTTTTTTGGTTTCAATTTTTATCGCCGATTTTTTTAAAGTGTTTGACTCATTGTCTCCATTTTTAGAGACAAAAATATGTGACGCGGAAAACCCGCTAACTTACCCCGGCCCCGGGGTAAGTTGGCGGTATGTGAGTATACGCCAAAAACTAAGCAATCAAATGGAGATTCAATTACTTCAAGGGTCCTTTTGGAACGTGCTGAATGTCTTTTCGAGAAAACTGTATATTAACCGACATTTGCTATTATATTTCAGTTTCAATACCCCGGAATTTTGACTTTGACGCGTACTACCTATACAAAAGAATTTTTCCCTATACAAAAGAAATTTTTTATGCAATTGGCCGGAATAAATGTCTCCTACATTGGCGAGATACACAAGAAAAAGATTTTCTTACTTTGGAGTGAATTCCAGAAATAAAAATATTTCATGATTTTATTGCACTGTAAATAGTACCGCCAACTTATCCCACGTGCAGCACCGCCAACTTGCCTCAACCGCATATTTTATTAAAAATTATTTAAAAAATTACTTTTGTTTGTGGATAGATGTAATATCTATACGGATGCTCTTTTCACGCGCTATCGAAAAATATAATCATTCGGGAAATAGATTAAAAATCACTCTAAATAACGCAAAGCATTTAAAATTTAGAACATTTACGTGGTATACTCGAAAACACAATATCACCCACAACTTCCACCAAACAAATCGTTTTGCAACAAAAACACATTGGATAACGGGTTTTACCTAACTTGAGGTACACAAGAAGAGCCAGCGCTATATGTCTAATTGAAACAGAGAAAAAGGGATTCCGCCAACTTACCTCAACCGCCAACTAGCCCCGGGCTCCTCTACGATATTTTGCTTCTGTGGTTTAGACAAAATGATACACGGGTAGATTTATCTGTTGGTAGCGGTGGAGCAGTTTTTAGCTTTTGTTGTTAGCAAGAATAAGGTAGCAAATTCAGCTCGTAATTCTCGTTTAACCCTACAACGGTTTCGTAACCTTTTCTATACGTAAACGGTTTTGTGGGTACATTCGTACCCCAGAATTAAAACCGCTCTAATATGCCTAGTTTTTATTGAATTTATAATTAAATTAGATAGTTTTATTCAAAAATAAGCCAATCAAAGCAGCCTTTTCAAAAATAATCGTGCTTTGCAAATTTTTTATGCACATTTTCATTTTTATACAATTTGTCCTAAAAATACGTCAACATCCCTTTTTAACCTTAATTTTGCTATAACTTCGGAAGCTTCTAACCGATTTTTACTATCTATACGGCGTTGTAAATATTATTAAATTGCCTTTTGAACAAATAGTAAATAATTCAAAAAGCGACCAAAAAGTGCATTTATTCCGATGCTTGTTTGAACACCAAATACAAATACAATACAAATAGTAAATATACAGCAATATGTAGTAACGAAGTTAAAATAGGCGATGAAGGAACAGACCAGTGCATTGTACGTTCCAGAACTTGGGCTACAGAAGATGAGGAATTGAGTGGTGCGTAGTACATATTATATACAAATCATATTTTGACATCAAAACCAAAAAATACGATTACGATCCAAGCGCCTTTTCTAGTTACTTTGCTATAGTAGCATTATTAAATCAAATAACAGATTTAATTGTTCAGCAGTGTTGAAGCCTATACAATTTCACGCAAGTTACTATGTATCGATATTTTGCTTATAAAAAGATATAATAAATTTTCCGAATTATATACACATGATAAAACACTAACGTAAACGGTTTTGTGGGGTACATTTGTACCCCAGACAAATTTTAAGCAGGCACTGTTAGGTTATTTAAGTGAAACAAATAGGTTGCACCAGCTTTAATGAAAGTTTAATAATCAAATTGATTTATGATAAAGTTTGCTTGCAGTTAAAATAAACCGTAACGGAATAACAGGGATTGCAAATAGCTCTGGGGTACAAATGTACCCCACAAAACCGTTGTAGGATTAAAAATATAGAACAACCGAGAAAATTTTCTAATCATAGCTTTTATGAAGGTTTTTTTGGAAAGGAATGTGACGTTTTAATGTAGAAGTCGGTTTTAATACGCTGATGGAATATGCAGTAATAGACAAAAATGACACAGAACGCAGTAATAAGGAATTAAACGCAAATAAAACAACTGCGAGTACAGCGGGCAAACGACTGCTAGTACTGGTGACTGAATTGAACTGATTTGATTTCCTTATTTGGCACATAGCAATTGGCTTCTTATGGATATCACAAACATCTCTAGCGACGCCCAAAATTAGTGTTCCATCTTAACACAAAGCATTTTTGGCGAAAAATTATTTTAACGTGCTATAAAAATACAAATATACAAATAAAAATTTATTTCAATTACCGGTTAATTAAGGTCAGTCTACCTTCTCATGCCTCCCGGAGTCCAAGCTAAAATCGTTCCGCCATAGATCCCCTGCAAAAACTAGCCCCACTGTGGATAAATTGTGTTGCTATTGTTTTTTTGGAAATGTTCATTGAGACCAGCTATTCGAGAAGTGAAACAATTACTAAAAGTGAAAAAGGTGCTCAATGTGGCAGGAGCTAATATCCTACAATTGCACCATATAAAACATTAATCACAGTCATTCGTTACGCGAAACAACATACAACACGCCAACGAATGCGGCAACGTTAACTAAAGCATCCCCGTATATAGAGACAACGGCTCTAAACAGGTGCGCTTACACGATTTATCTCTGCCCACTCCTGACATGGCGATAAAAAAAAGTTTATATCAAGGTACGGAGAAATGGATTTAATAACATTGAGGAACATTTTCCAGGGTAATTGTAATCCTTTTCCTGTGGTGAGAATGCTTGTGAACAAACTAATTCCTTTTTACAAAACCATTTTATGCATATTAACCGAACATGGAACATCTCATCAGACAACACCGGTTATGCACCCAGGGCAGATTCCTATGCGCAAATTCTCCAAAAAACACTGCACCACCTAAAACATTGTACAGAAGTAGCTAAGAAAAGTCCGCCTACTATAACCGCTAACAGCACATCGTTATCTTATGCCAAACCACAAAAAGCTTCAAAACCAAGATTTGTGGATCTTACAGAAACAAATATTCACTCAATAAAATACTCCCAGTGTCTGCAATCCAACAACCGGTACCACCAGTAAAGAAACGAACGCAGAAGAGGACGGATACGTCCGTGTGCTTGCATTTCTGTTTGGCGCTGTTCTCTTCGAAAATACATTGAATTGGCTTCTGAACGTTTTGTAAAGTATTCTAACAAAAAACTCGGTTTTGTTGACCTAGTACATAAAGTAGACAACTCCTCTAAGAACGTTTGTTTTAACAAATGTTAAATATATCGTCGGTTGTCACGGTAAAGATGGACACGTCTATCGATACCAGGACACATGTTAGTGAACTCGGGTGATTCGTAGTTATAAGCTCGACCCTCATTAACAGAAGACAAAGATTAAGCCCGTACGATATTAAGCCTGTTCTAATGACCCTGCCACTTCTAGTTTTCCGATCTGTTTACTTCACATCCTTGCTCTCACTTGAGTACTATGGCTCTAATTTTCATAAATTTCCCTACCCAGTAATCTCTAGCTAATTGAATGTCGTTAAAATGTAAAAAGAAAATGTGACTAACATAGTCGAAATAAAAAAGGAAAAAAGTTAAATATAAAATAAAGCTCTGGTATCCACAATTTCGAATTCTCAAGTTATTAGATTAAAATGTTTTTCAAATTTTTCTCCGCTTTCATCATATGACAATTTAATAGGGTGAATAATTACAAAGAAATTACAATTTTTATTTTTCTTGCTCTTCTATGAATACCAGACGTTTTCACCCATCTTCCGGATAAAAATTCGGGCCCCCAAACGCGACCCGGGCCCCAGGGCAATTGCCCCGGCTGACCCCCCCTCTCATCGGGCCTGTTTATATCAGTGCTACCTCATATTGTGTGATGTGCATTGGCATCACATCCAATGTTAATGCTTCTGCAGCACTTTATGAGGGCATCGATTTCAGAAGGTGGTGCTGTATCCGCATCGCCAGGGAAGTAGGCAGATGCGATCACAATCTCCTGCTTTCCTCTAGCCGTCGGTACTTCCACTGTTATTGCCACGATGGCTCGTTGAATGAATTCTGTCATTGGAGAGAATTGTATTGCTCTGCCTATCAAAACTGCAGCTCTTGGAGTTGGCTGGTCGTTACAATATACTATCTTGTGAGCTATTGAATTTAAGCCAAAGATTTTATGCTTATTTGCCCACAGCTCCTGTAGAAGAGCGATGTCTAGTCGCTCTTTGGTGAACCTCCGGACAAGGACGACTGTGGCACCTTTTGCATGGTGAAGGTTCACTTGAATGCAGCTGCTCATTTTTCGGTGTTTCTTTGCCGTCGATTTTTGGGGCCAATGGTTCGTCCCATTTATTGTGCCGACGCACAGAGGAGTAACTAGAACAAATTCTTGGCCAATAACCAAAATATTTTTTTTTTCGATTTTTAATTAGTTATATATTTTTTTACATACCTAAAAGCATACTGCATAATGTGGCAAAATAAAGAGTATGTCAAAAATTGTTAAAGAATTTTTGCATGGATGCGAATAGTGATATTTTAAGGGGTTTTTAATCATTTTTTGTTATGTATCCAGCAAAATCGCTTTCATATGATGATGACTGTGTTAAATATGACAACATTATAACAAACGTAGTTGAACATAACTATTTGTATAACCTCAGCTTAAAAATAACTGAAAAAACAGTGTTGCTGTATATTGGACCAGCTTTAAAAAAAAACATTTTTTTAACATTTTATTCCAAATTTGAATGTGAAAAAGTTACATGATACGGCACGATCCGGCAATGTTGCTGAAACAACATTACAAAACAAGATTCTGGCCATCTAAAAAACATTAAATCTCTTCCGATCTTGTCCGATCCACAAATTCCAAGCGATTTGAAAATATTGATATTTATACTAATTTGAGGTACGCCGAAATGCTGTAGGGCCAAATACTATGTTTGGCAAAATGTATCTCTATGAATATGTGCACAGGCATCCCTTTTCTTCTTGTTTTTCCACTGACCAACTGCTCATGCAACGGGAAAAACAAATGTATTCACAAGGATCACCTCAAAAATACTAGTAATTCATTCGTTATCGAGCACTCAGTCGAGATAGAAGTCTTTTGTCATCGGTCCGTACACTCTATAGCGACAAATAGTGTTAATCCGCGTTCAAGGTTATTTACACACTCTGCGCCTAGTTGAGGTTTCAGTATTTTTCCCTTCTTGTGTGTTTCTGTTTCTGAGTACCGTTAGCCGGTCAGTGAAGTGAAGCAGTGTTCTTTTAGTAAGCCGTCTGGATACCGTTACGTACACAAGCTAAGTATTAGTTTTCGTTTCCCCTTCTTGGTTGTCTTAATAACGTGCACTGGGCAATAGGCCCGTGCAAAAATGACTTCCCCTGACGGCGGTTCATCTCAAGGTGAGATGGACGTCGAAATAAAATCGGCTCCCCGGCTCAAGGTATATCCGAGCTCGGCCACCGGGCCATTTGTGATCTTCTTTCGGACCAAAGAAAAAAAGTGCTTGAATCTGTTGCAGATTTCTCGAGTTCTGACGGATCGGTATTCGGCCGTGACAGAAATATCGAAAATTCGGCCTGATAAGCTTCGGGTGGTGGTTAACAGTTCAACTCAGGCAAACGATATTGCTGGATACGAGCCCTTTACGAGGGAGTACAGGGTGTATATTCCAGCTAGCAGGGTTGAAGTCAGTGGGGTCGTTTCCGATTCGAGTCTGAATTGCGAGGACCTGCTAAAATATGGGACTGGCTGTTTCAAAGACCCCATGCTTAAGCCAGTGAAGATACTGGAATGCAAACGTTTGCATTCAGCATCAGTCGCAGCTGACGGGAAGAAAACATACGTCAACTCAGACTCTTATCGGGTGACCTTCGCCGGCTCTGCCCTGCCTAATTACCTCCTTTTTGACAAGGTTCGTCTACCTGTTCGCCTCTTTGTGCCGCGGGTCATGAACTGTACTAATTGCAAACAATTGGGACACACAGCCTCCCATTGTAGCAATAAAGCCCGCTGTGGGAAATGCGGTGGGAATCATGCGGATGATTCCTGTGGTAGAGATGTCGAAAAGTGCCTCTACTGTGGGGGAAACCCACATGATCTCCCTTCATGTCCCGCGTACAAACAGCGCGAGGAAAATCTTAAGCGTTCCCTTCAGGGACGCTCTAAGCGATCTTTTGCAGAAATGCTTAAGATAGCTACGCCACCTGTCTCTACGAACATCTTTACCAACTTGTCTACTGACGAAGGCGACTGTGATGAACCCCAGGAGGGAACATCTTCTGCTGTGCCTAGAAGTAGTAGAAAAAGGAAGAACATTTCCTCTTCCAAGCTTCGTCGTAAAGGCCAGAAGGTGTCTCTTCATGGTCCCCCTAAAATAACTACTCAAGGAAGTACTGGTGCAAAACCGAAGCAAGTCGCTCCCGGTCTCAGTAACCTGAGCTCAGAAAAGGAGTTCCCAGCACTTCCAGGAACATCAAAAACCCCAAGTGTTCCCATATCTCAGCCAGAGAAAGAAAACAGTGCTGGCTTAATAAATTTCTCTGACATTGTGGACCGTATTCTTACAGCGTTAAACATTTCTGACCCCCTTAAAAGTATCTTGATAAGCTTTCTCCCCGCAGTAAAAACATTCTTGATGCAGTTCACTGCGAAATGGCCCCTCCTTTCAGCGATTGTATCCTTCGATGGCTAATTCATCGAACGAGGTCAAGGATTTAATCACTGTTCTACAGTGGAATTGCAGAAGCATTATCCCGAAAATCGATTCGTTTAAAATCTTACTAAATAATTTGAAATGCGATGCATTTGCCCTATGCGAGACATGGCTCACTTCAGAAATAACCCTACACTTCCACGATTTTAATATTATTCGCTTGGATCGAGAAGACTCTTACGGAGGAGTACTTTTGGGGATCAAAAAGTGCTATTCTTTCAATCGGATCGACCTCCCCTCGACACCAGGCATTGAAGTTGTCGCTTGCCAAACCAGAATTAAAGGCAAAGAACTTTGCATTGCTTCCACCTACATCCCCCCTAGAGCCTCAGTTAGCCACCGACGGCTTTGCGATATTGCGGAACTCCTCCCCGCACCGAGGCTAGTTTTAGGTGACTTTAACTCCCACGGCACGGCATGGGGTTGCCTTCATGACGATAATCGATCTACCCTACTCCATGAGCTTTGCGACAACTTCAATATGACTATTTTGAATACGGGTGAAATGACACGGATTCCTGTCCCTCCAGCGCGACCGAGCGCCTTAGATCTGTCCCTCTGCTCGACATCGCTGCGGTTAGATTGCATGTGGAAGGTAGTCTCTGATCCCCACGGCAGCGACCATCTGCCAATCGTAATTAATATTGCTAACGGTTCAGGGCCACCGAATACAATCAATGTTTCGTATGACCTCACACGAAATATTGATTGGAAGAGCTACGCGTCCGCGATATCCGAAAAAGTAGAATCGACACAAGAGCTTCCTCCGGAGGAAGAGTACGGGTTCCTGGCTGGCTTGATTCTCGATACCGCGATTCAAGCTCAGACTAAACGCGTACCAGACGCGAATTCACGCGGGCGTCCTCCCAATCCATGGTGGGACAAAGAGTGCTCAGACGTGTACGCGGAGAAGGCCGCTGCGTATAAGACCTTCCGGGACGACGGGCTGCCAGCTAGCTACCGACAGTACGCGATGGCGGAAACGCGCATGAAGAGTTTGATAAAAGCCAAAAAACGTAGCTACTGGCGCCGGTTCGTCGACGGACTAACGAGAGAAACATCGATGAGCACTCTTTGGAGTACGGCCCGGCGCTTACGAAACCGAAACAGTACCAATGAGAGCGTGGAATATTCAAACCGTTGGATATTCGATTTTGCCAAGAAGGTTTGTCCGGATTCCGCCCCGGCACAGAAGATCTACCGCGCCGCGTCCCCTCACAATAACGCGAACGAAACACCGTTTTCGATGGTGGAGTTCTCACTTGCTCTCTTATCATGTAACAATAAAGCCCCAGGGCCAGACAGAATCAAATTTAACTTGTTAAAGAATCTGCCAGACTCTGCCAAGAGACGCTTGTTGAATTTATTTAATAAGTTTCTTGAGGGTAATATTGTCCCTCATGACTGGAGGCAAGTGAAGGTCATTGCCATTCAAAAACCAGGAAAACCAGCCTCCGACCACAACTCGTATCGACCGATTGCGATGCTGTCCTGTATCCGAAAGTTGTTCGAGAAAATGATCTTGTTTCGCCTCGATAATTGGGTTGAAGCAAATGGCTTACTGTCAGATACACAATTTGGTTTCCGCAAAGGCAAAGGGACGAACGATTGTCTTGCGTTGCTCTCAACAGAAATTCAAATGGCTTATGCTAGCAAAGAGCAGATGGCATCAGTTTTCCTAGATATAAAGGGGGCTTTTGACTCAGTTTCTATCAAAATTCTTTCTGAGAAGCTGCACCAGCATGGTCTTTCACCGACTCTAAACAACTTTTTGCTAAACTTGCTGTCTGAAAAACATATGCATTTTTCGCATGGTGATTTATCGACATCACGAATTAGCTACATGGGTCTTCCCCAGGGCTCATGTCTAAGCCCCCTTCTCTATAACTTTTACGTGAATGACATTGACGAATGTCTTGTCAATTCCTGCACGCTAAGGCAGCTTGCAGATGACGGTGTGGTCTCTATTACAGGTCCCAAAGCCGTCGATCTGCAAGGACCATTGCAAGATACCTTGGACAATTTGTCTGCTTGGGCCCTCCAGCTAGGTATCGAGTTCTCCACGGAGAAAACTGAGCTAGTTGTATTTTCAAGGAAGCGTGAACCAGCGCAACTACAGCTTCAATTAATGGGTCAAACTATTGCTCAGGTTTCAACTTTCAAATATCTCGGGGTCTGGTTCGACTCTAAAGGAACCTGGGGATGTCACATTAGGTATCTGAAACAGAAGTGCCAGCAAAGGATCAACTTTCTCCGTACAATAACCGGAACATGGTGGGGTGCCCACCCAGGAGACCTGATCAGGCTGTACCAAACAACAATATTGTCGGTGATGGAGTACGGGAGTTTCTGTTTCCGCTCCGCTGCGAACATACATTTCATCAAACTAGAGCGAATCCAATATTGTTGTTTGCGTATTGCTTTGGGTTGTATGCACTCGACACATACGATGAGTTTAGAAGTGCTGGCGGGCGTCCTTCCGCTGAAAAATCGATTTTGGGAACTCTCCTATCGATTGCTCATCCGATGCGATATCTTGAACCCGTTAGTAATTGCAAATTTCGAAAGGCTTATCGAGCTCAATTCTCAAACCCGATTTATGTCCTTGTACTTCGATTACATGGCACAAAATATCAATCCTTCTTCATACTATCCCAACCGTGTCAATCTCTTTCATGCTTCTGATTCAACTGTATTCTTCGACACATCCATGAAAGACGAGATTCGTGGAATCCCGGATCACATACGTCCGCAAGTGATCCCAAGCATCTTTCATAGTAAATTTCGAGAAGTCGACTGCAACAAGATGTTTTACACCGACGGGTCAAGCCTCGACGGCTCCACTGGCTTCGGTATATTCAATCAAAACCTCACCGCCTCATTCAAACTCAATGATCCTGCTTCAGTTTACGTCGCAGAACTTGCTGCTATTCAGTATACCCTTGGGATCATTGATACTTTGCCCACCGATCATTACTTTATTGTCTCGGATAGCCTCAGCTCAATCGAGGCTCTCCGTTCAATGAAACCTAGAAAGCACATTCCATATTTTCTGGGGAAAATCTGGGAGCGCCTGCGTGCTTTGTCTGTAAGATCGTACAAGATTACCTTAGTTTGGGTTCCCTCGCATTGCTCCATTCCAGGTAATGAAGAAGCGGACTCTTTAGCTAAGGCGGGCGCTTTACAAGGTGACATATATGAAAGACCAATTAGCTTCAGCGAATTTTTCAGTATTACTCATCAGAGAACCCTCGAAAGTTGGCAAACATCATGGAGCAATGGTGAACTGGGAAGGTGGCTACATTCGATAATCCCTAAGGTATCGACGAAACCTTGGTTCAGAGGGATGGATGTGGGTCGGGATTTCATTCGCGTGATGTCTCGGCTCATGTCCAATCACTACACGCTGGACGCACATCTCCGGCGTATTGGGCTCGTGGATAGCGGTATCTGCGCTTGTGGCAACGGTTATCACGAAATCGAACATGTTGTCTGGGCATGTGCCGAGTACTGTTCTGCCAGATCTCAACTATTCGATTCCCTTCGGGCCCGAGGAAGATCACCCAATGTCCCGGTTCGAGATGTACTAGCAAGCCGCGATATTCTCTACATGTCCCTTATATACACGTTCCTCAAAACCATCAATATCCAAATTTAAATGCCCCTATCTTTTCTCTTATCATTCCCAGAAGTGCCCTCTTCCGCCTACCGTACCCCAACGATGGTTTGATACGACTCCAAGACGAGACAAAACATCTGTCGAATGAACCAACAACACGAGATCTACAGTACAACATCACACGTGCAGCGCGGTGTGTTCCCGATCCGTATCTGAGCCGTACTACGAAATCGTCTGGAGGAACCCCTGCCGGCTCGAGGAAAACCGCCCGGCGTCCCAATACTTGATACATCCGTTCGAATCTGTAATCCTGGCCGTTGATTCCTGATGCCGGAAACTGAAGTTTATATCCCCCCCCGTTCAGTCTTGTCCACCCTCTCTCCCATGTCTCTGATACACAGATGTATGTCTTCACCCCCTTCTCCCCTTGAATATCTTCCCAAAACTTATGTGCCCCCTATCTTCTAGTGTTAGTTGATCAATCCATTCGAATCTGTAATCCTGGCCGTTAATTCCTGATGCCGGAAACTGAAAGCTCATATCTCACCCCCCCCCCCCCTTCAGCCTTGTCCACCCACCCTCCCATGTCTCTGATACACAGATGTATGACTTCACCCCCTTCTCCCCTTGAATATCTTCCCAAAATTTATGTGCCCCCCTATCTTCTAGTTTTAGTTGAACAATATTTAATCTCGTTAAGAAATGCGCAACAGTACCACTACTTTAAAATAGTCCTAATTAATTCCCCTTAATCTTGAACCACTCTTTCTAGTTATCTCTAGTTAATAAGCTTGTAAAATGTTCCGCTTAGTTAATAATTATTTTTTCTACAATCTCCCTTCTTAAATTCATAAAGTGAATTACTATACAAAGAACACACAAATGACCCGTCCCCCAAATCTTACGAATATTATACTATACCCTCTTTTATATGTATAAGTTAGCTGTAGTTTTTTTTTAGTTTTATTATATAAAACAAAATAATATTGAAATGTGTATCCCCCTAGTTTTAAGAAATTCAAAATGTAAAACAATGAAAAAATGGCACCTTTAAGCTAACGCATACGTGCCTTATCAAATAAACAAATTGGAAAAAAAAAAAAAAAATACTAGTAATTCGGAAGGATATAGAAAATTGACCCCTACACTGGTAGGTGGATAGATGCCAAATTCTCCCAAAAACTAGTTAGTGTCTATTTTTAGTTCATATTAAGGTAAAAAAACAGCAATAGCCGCAATAAATAGTTTTGGCCAGGATTCGACCCCAGTTGCTCCTCTGTGCGACGGCTAGTCACAGGTTGTGTGCTGTTCAACGTTCCAGTGGCCTTCTTTGGTCCAGTATTTGCTTCGGCTCTTGCCGTTTGCGCACCTTCGTCTACAGGGGATTTTCGATCTTCTCCTTGCGTATCAGTTCGTAAGCCGCATACAGTAGGGTGCTTTTGTGTTTTGCTCATAAGACGGGCTGCCACCGATGCACTCCTTACCGTCGCTGCAGGCCAGAAGTCGGTTGTGAGGTGCTCTGTATTGGGTCACCCACAGGAACTTTTACAGACCTTGCTTGCCTAGAACTTCCACTTCGGCGAAGGCCGGCCCGCCCTTCAGCTGGCGCATTCTAGCCTTTCCGAATACCTAGTTCAGCTGGTTGTATTGGGAGGTTATCAGCTTCACTGAAGCCTCATCTACCGCCAACAGGAGCTCTACCATCTTGAGGACCGTAGCTCTCTTTACGACCTTTCAGCGTTCTGTGCTGAAATTGTCGTTCTGATTCTACACCAGACTGAGGATGTTCCCATCGGACCTGTCGATGCTGTCGGGGAAATACCTGATGTAAAGCGCTTGTTTTGGAATCTGCGACGCTTCAACAGCTTCCAATGAAGCGCCTTCCCAGGGCTTGATTACAGCTGTGATATCCTTCAGCCACTTAGCTGTATCATTGTCTATACAGGCGATTTCGAGATACCATTGTTTGTAGGTGCACTTCCTAAACTTGGGTCTCGTATTGCTTGAGCTCTGCCCCATGACGCTATCGATCAGCGCGCATCAAGTAGCATTCAGTTGTTCATGGCGGAGGGTATTTGCAGAGTACCCAACCGGAATGATGGCCATCGAGTACGACTTGGCCATTTCATTGAAAGTTGGGCGCTGCTCAGTTTTTAGTGTCTGTCTAGGATCCTGACTCCTGATCTTTTTCGGTTGTGGTTCCTTCCTGCACCGACTGTTGTTCGGCGACTCCGTGTCCGTCGAACGCTGTCGCTTAGATGGTGCCTTCCCTATTGGGATTTTTGCCAATACTAGCGCTTCAGTGTGTTTGTGGCCGTTTCTCAGCAGCCACCCATAGCGTTTCTTCGCCGCTCCGCTAAAGTGATGAGTTCTTCCTGTTCCCCTTGTTTTGTTCTCGGAGACCTTCAACCCACCGGTTGCTCCGCCGGACTGGTCTGTGTCCTCCTTGGCCACTGTCCGATCCTCGTCTCTATCTGGAGAGTTGAGAATAGACGAAGTACAGGACACAACATCCTCCAACGAACCACTATTCAGCAGCTCTCCAAGTTTGCTTTCCGCGTAATCCTTCTCCTCTTCCACCTCCATCGCCGCAATCTCCTCCAAACTCATGTTTACTGTGTTCTTAGTGTTTTCCGTTTTGTTCCCACGAAAAGCTAGGGAAAGAAAGTCTACCCTGTCGGAGCCCCGCTTGACAGGGTAGGTGCAAAAATACTGTGGGGTGCGTTCTGGTGCCCCACAGGCTCCGTGCGTGGCTTGGTATTTGTCATCACTTCGGATCCCAGTCCTAGTTTTAAGTAGGGCTGTGGTTCGAAGTGTTTATGCCCCCCCGGCCATTCATCCCTCGGCACAGGTCGCGTCACACCTTGGATTGGGGCATAAATTCTACGGTACGAGTTTTGAGGCCCGCCCGTTGACACCCTCTCATTTCGATGCTACAGCAGAAGGCTGATAGCACCCAGCCGATGCCGGTCTAACGATCACATGTCATCGATAGACTCACGTGGAGGCATGAGATAGGAAACTTGTGAGTACTATATTATCTCACCATTTGACGGCTCAGCTGTTATTAGTCGCCTCTTACGACATGGGGAACAGAAACCCAGTGGGTCAATTCTTCGCTGAAATACTGCGAGAGATTTTAGCCACCACCGGATACCACACGGCTGCCCTTTGGTATTTACTTTGGCTTTCTTTTTCAATTCGGCCTTCAAACACATTGGCGTGCGCATGGGGGGCTAGAGGGGGCTTCAGCTCTTCCCTAATTCGTCGGGATTTTCAAAAAAAAAAAAAAATAAGTATGATAATAATGTTGAAGACATACGAGGCATATGTGAAACTTACTGCATATCTCATTTTCTTTAAGCAATCCTTGTAATCTTAGAACGCTTCCATAAAAGTGAAATTTGGTGCAAGTTCATTGAAATCAGGAATCTCTATCTATAACAAGACAAGGTTGCTGAAAGGAAGCGGTAACTGCAGCAAAGATTCGGTCACCGACATAAAAATACAAGAGTGCTGGTGATCAATTTAATTTTTTGCTTTGACTAAAATTTATATACTTTTTATTGTAAATGATTAATGCAGTCGGTAAAGGCCGTGGGTAGATTCGTAGTAGCTCTGCCCAGCTCGACTCCTACCAGCAGAAGAGATTAGTTCGGATGATTTTGAGCATGTTCCTAATGACCCTATCACTTCTAGTTTTCCTATCTACATATTTTAAATCCTTGCTCTCGCTTTAGTACAATGGCTCTAAATTTTCATAACTTTCCCTACTAAGTAATCTCTACCTAATTTGATGTGAGAAATATGAAAATAGGTTTTTAGGGTGCATCTTTGATAAAACGGTTTTATTTAGTTTATCGCTTTTATCTTAATTTGTTATATATATATATATATATATATATATATATATATATATATATATATATATATATATATATATATATATATATATATATATATATATATATATATATATATATATATATATATATATATATATATATATATATATATATATATATATATATATATATATATATATATATATATATATATATATATATATATATATATATATATATATATATATATATATATATATATATATATATATATATATATATATATATATATATATATGTTTAAATTTCTTGGGTCATGGAAAGCATGAGATATAAAATTCCACCATTAGGGAAAAAAGTTTCGAGCAACGACCAACAAGAGATTGCCTGATCACAACGTAACA
>NW_026683954.1:0-15469 GCF_030247195.1 Topomyia yanbarensis | reverse complement strand
TTATTGCCATGTGTTTTAAAGTAATTTGCATGATCAGTAGTGGAAATTGGTGGGTTGGAAAAAAATTGGGAGGACGATCAAATTGATTTTTTAGAAAGAAATATTTTTGTTTACGAAACCTTGCAGGATGATTTTGTTTGCCTGTCCTGTATCCACTAGAAGAAGAAAATTTTATTGCCATGTGTTTTCAAGAAATTTCCATGATCAGTAGTGGAAATTGGTGAGTTGGAAAACAATGGGAGGACGACCAAATTGATTTTTATAGAAAGAATCCTTGCAGAATGATTCTGTTTCCCTATCCTGCATCCATCAGAAGAAGAAAATTTTATTGCCATGTGTTTTCAAGAAATTTCCATGATCACCAGTGTAAATTGGTGGGTTGGAAAAAAAATGGGAGGACGATCAAATTGATTTTTATAGAAAGAAATATTTTTGTTTACGAAACTTTGCAGGATGATTTTGTTTGCCTGCACTGTATCCACCAAAAGAAGAAAATTTTATTGCCATGTGTTTTCAAGAAATTTTCATGACAAGTCAAAGACAAGACAAAGACAAGACAAAGACAAGACAAAGACAAGACAAAGACAAGACAAAGACAAGACAAAGACAAGACAAAGACAAGACAAAGACAAGACAAAGACAAGACAAAGACAAGACAAAGACAAGACAAAGACAAGACAAAGACAAGACAAAGACAAGACAAAGACAAGACAAAGACAAGACAAAGACAAGACAAAGACAAGACAAAGACAAGACAAAGACAAGACAAAGACAAGACAAAGACAAGACAAAGACAAGACAAAGACAAGACAAAGACAAGACAAAGACAAGACAAAGACAAGACAAAGACAAGACAAAGACAAGACAAAGACAAGACAAAGACAAGACAAAGACAAGACAAAGACAAGACAAAGACAAGACAAAGACAAGACAAAGACAAGACAAAGACAAGACAAAGACAAGACAAAGACAAGACAAAGACAAGACAAAGACAAGACAAAGACAAGACAAAGACAAGACAAAGACAAGACAAAGACAAGACAAAGACAAGACAAAGACAAGACAAAGACAAGACAAAGACAAGACAAAGACAAGACAAAGACAAGACAAAGACAAGACAAAGACAAGACAAAGACAAGACAAAGACAAGACAAAGACAAGACAAAGACAAGACAAAGACAAGACAAAGACAAGACAAAGACAAGACAAAGACAAGACAAAGACAAGACAAAGACAAGACAAAGACAAGACAAAGACAAGACAAAGACAAGACAAAGACAAGACAAAGACAAGACAAAGACAAGACAAAGACAAGACAAAGACAAGACAAAGACAAGACAAAGACAAGACAAAGACAAGACAAAGACAAGACAAAGACAAGACAAAGACAAGACAAAGACAAGACAAAGACAAGACAAAGACAAGACAAAGACAAGACAAAGACAAGACAAAGACAAGACAAAGACAAGACAAAGACAAGACAAAGACAAGACAAAGACAAGACAAAGACAAGACAAAGACAAGACAAAGACAAGACAAAGACAAGACAAAGACAAGACAAAGACAAGACAAAGACAAGACAAAGACAAGACAAAGACAAGACAAAGACAAGACAAAGACAAGACAAAGACAAGACAAAGACAAGACAAAGACAAGACAAAGACAAGACAAAGACAAGACAAAGACAAGACAAAGACAAGACAAAGACAAGACAAAGACAAGACAAAGACAAGACAAAGACAAGACAAAGACAAGACAAAGACAAGACAAAGACAAGACAAAGACAAGACAAAGACAAGACAAAGACAAGACAAAGACAAGACAAAGACAAGACAAAGACAAGACAAAGACAAGACAAAGACAAGACAAAGACAAGACAAAGACAAGACAAAGACAAGACAAAGACAAGACAAAGACAAGACAAAGACAAGACAAAGACAAGACAAAGACAAGACAAAGACAAGACAAAGACAAGACAAAGACAAGACAAAGACAAGACAAAGACAAGACAAAGACAAGACAAAGACAAGACAAAGACAAGACAAAGACAAGACAAAGACAAGACAAAGACAAGACAAAGACAAGACAAAGACAAGACAAAGACAAGACAAAGACAAGACAAAGACAAGACAAAGACAAGACAAAGACAAGACAAAGACAAGACAAAGACAAGACAAAGACAAGACAAAGACAAGACAAAGACAAGACAAAGACAAGACAAAGACAAGACAAAGACAAGACAAAGACAAGACAAAGACAAGACAAAGACAAGACAAAGACAAGACAAAGACAAGACAAAGACAAGACAAAGACAAGACAAAGACAAGACAAAGACAAGACAAAGACAAGACAAAGACAAGACAAAGACAAGACAAAGACAAGACAAAGACAAGACAAAGACAAGACAAAGACAAGACAAAGACAAGACAAAGACAAGACAAAGACAAGACAAAGACAAGACAAAGACAAGACAAAGACAAGACAAAGACAAGACAAAGACAAGACAAAGACAAGACAAAGACAAGACAAAGACAAGACAAAGACAAGACAAAGACAAGACAAAGACAAGACAAAGACAAGACAAAGACAAGACAAAGACAAGACAAAGACAAGACAAAGACAAGACAAAGACAAGACAAAGACAAGACAAAGACAAGACAAAGACAAGACAAAGACAAGACAAAGACAAGACAAAGACAAGACAAAGACAAGACAAAGACAAGACAAAGACAAGACAAAGACAAGACAAAGACAAGACAAAGACAAGACAAAGACAAGACAAAGACAAGACAAAGACAAGACAAAGACAAGACAAAGACAAGACAAAGACAAGACAAAGACAAGACAAAGACAAGACAAAGACAAGACAAAGACAAGACAAAGACAAGACAAAGACAAGACAAAGACAAGACAAAGACAAGACAAAGACAAGACAAAGACAAGACAAAGACAAGACAAAGACAAGACAAAGACAAGACAAAGACAAGACAAAGACAAGACAAAGACAAGACAAAGACAAGACAAAGACAAGACAAAGACAAGACAAAGACAAGACAAAGACAAGACAAAGACAAGACAAAGACAAGACAAAGACAAGACAAAGACAAGACAAAGACAAGACAAAGACAAGACAAAGACAAGACAAAGACAAGACAAAGACAAGACAAAGACAAGACAAAGACAAGACAAAGACAAGACAAAGACAAGACAAAGACAAGACAAAGACAAGACAAAGACAAGACAAAGACAAGACAAAGACAAGACAAAGACAAGACAAAGACAAGACAAAGACAAGACAAAGACAAGACAAAGACAAGACAAAGACAAGACAAAGACAAGACAAAGACAAGACAAAGACAAGACAAAGACAAGACAAAGACAAGACAAAGACAAGACAAAGACAAGACAAAGACAAGACAAAGACAAGACAAAGACAAGACAAAGACAAGACAAAGACAAGACAAAGACAAGACAAAGACAAGACAAAGACAAGACAAAGACAAGACAAAGACAAGACAAAGACAAGACAAAGACAAGACAAAGACAAGACAAAGACAAGACAAAGACAAGACAAAGACAAGACAAAGACAAGACAAAGACAAGACAAAGACAAGACAAAGACAAGACAAAGACAAGACAAAGACAAGACAAAGACAAGACAAAGACAAGACAAAGACAAGACAAAGACAAGACAAAGACAAGACAAAGACAAGACAAAGACAAGACAAAGACAAGACAAAGACAAGACAAAGACAAGACAAAGACAAGACAAAGACAAGACAAAGACAAGACAAAGACAAGACAAAGACAAGACAAAGACAAGACAAAGACAAGACAAAGACAAGACAAAGACAAGACAAAGACAAGACAAAGACAAGACAAAGACAAGACAAAGACAAGACAAAGACAAGACAAAGACAAGACAAAGACAAGACAAAGACAAGACAAAGACAAGACAAAGACAAGACAAAGACAAGACAAAGACAAGACAAAGACAAGACAAAGACAAGACAAAGACAAGACAAAGACAAGACAAAGACAAGACAAAGACAAGACAAAGACAAGACAAAGACAAGACAAAGACAAGACAAAGACAAGACAAAGACAAGACAAAGACAAGACAAAGACAAGACAAAGACAAGACAAAGACAAGACAAAGACAAGACAAAGACAAGACAAAGACAAGACAAAGACAAGACAAAGACAAGACAAAGACAAGACAAAGACAAGACAAAGACAAGACAAAGACAAGACAAAGACAAGACAAAGACAAGACAAAGACAAGACAAAGACAAGACAAAGACAAGACAAAGACAAGACAAAGACAAGACAAAGACAAGACAAAGACAAGACAAAGACAAGACAAAGACAAGACAAAGACAAGACAAAGACAAGACAAAGACAAGACAAAGACAAGACAAAGACAAGACAAAGACAAGACAAAGACAAGACAAAGACAAGACAAAGACAAGACAAAGACAAGACAAAGACAAGACAAAGACAAGACAAAGACAAGACAAAGACAAGACAAAGACAAGACAAAGACAAGACAAAGACAAGACAAAGACAAGACAAAGACAAGACAAAGACAAGACAAAGACAAGACAAAGACAAGACAAAGACAAGACAAAGACAAGACAAAGACAAGACAAAGACAAGACAAAGACAAGACAAAGACAAGACAAAGACAAGACAAAGACAAGACAAAGACAAGACAAAGACAAGACAAAGACAAGACAAAGACAAGACAAAGACAAGACAAAGACAAGACAAAGACAAGACAAAGACAAGACAAAGACAAGACAAAGACAAGACAAAGACAAGACAAAGACAAGACAAAGACAAGACAAAGACAAGACAAAGACAAGACAAAGACAAGACAAAGACAAGACAAAGACAAGACAAAGACAAGACAAAGACAAGACAAAGACAAGACAAAGACAAGACAAAGACAAGACAAAGACAAGACAAAGACAAGACAAAGACAAGACAAAGACAAGACAAAGACAAGACAAAGACAAGACAAAGACAAGACAAAGACAAGACAAAGACAAGACAAAGACAAGACAAAGACAAGACAAAGACAAGACAAAGACAAGACAAAGACAAGACAAAGACAAGACAAAGACAAGACAAAGACAAGACAAAGACAAGACAAAGACAAGACAAAGACAAGACAAAGACAAGACAAAGACAAGACAAAGACAAGACAAAGACAAGACAAAGACAAGACAAAGACAAGACAAAGACAAGACAAAGACAAGACAAAGACAAGACAAAGACAAGACAAAGACAAGACAAAGACAAGACAAAGACAAGACAAAGACAAGACAAAGACAAGACAAAGACAAGACAAAGACAAGACAAAGACAAGACAAAGACAAGACAAAGACAAGACAAAGACAAGACAAAGACAAGACAAAGACAAGACAAAGACAAGACAAAGACAAGACAAAGACAAGACAAAGACAAGACAAAGACAAGACAAAGACAAGACAAAGACAAGACAAAGACAAGACAAAGACAAGACAAAGACAAGACAAAGACAAGACAAAGACAAGACAAAGACAAGACAAAGACAAGACAAAGACAAGACAAAGACAAGACAAAGACAAGACAAAGACAAGACAAAGACAAGACAAAGACAAGACAAAGACAAGACAAAGACAAGACAAAGACAAGACAAAGACAAGACAAAGACAAGACAAAGACAAGACAAAGACAAGACAAAGACAAGACAAAGACAAGACAAAGACAAGACAAAGACAAGACAAAGACAAGACAAAGACAAGACAAAGACAAGACAAAGACAAGACAAAGACAAGACAAAGACAAGACAAAGACAAGACAAAGACAAGACAAAGACAAGACAAAGACAAGACAAAGACAAGACAAAGACAAGACAAAGACAAGACAAAGACAAGACAAAGACAAGACAAAGACAAGACAAAGACAAGACAAAGACAAGACAAAGACAAGACAAAGACAAGACAAAGACAAGACAAAGACAAGACAAAGACAAGACAAAGACAAGACAAAGACAAGACAAAGACAAGACAAAGACAAGACAAAGACAAGACAAAGACAAGACAAAGACAAGACAAAGACAAGACAAAGACAAGACAAAGACAAGACAAAGACAAGACAAAGACAAGACAAAGACAAGACAAAGACAAGACAAAGACAAGACAAAGACAAGACAAAGACAAGACAAAGACAAGACAAAGACAAGACAAAGACAAGACAAAGACAAGACAAAGACAAGACAAAGACAAGACAAAGACAAGACAAAGACAAGACAAAGACAAGACAAAGACAAGACAAAGACAAGACAAAGACAAGACAAAGACAAGACAAAGACAAGACAAAGACAAGACAAAGACAAGACAAAGACAAGACAAAGACAAGACAAAGACAAGACAAAGACAAGACAAAGACAAGACAAAGACAAGACAAAGACAAGACAAAGACAAGACAAAGACAAGACAAAGACAAGACAAAGACAAGACAAAGACAAGACAAAGACAAGACAAAGACAAGACAAAGACAAGACAAAGACAAGACAAAGACAAGACAAAGACAAGACAAAGACAAGACAAAGACAAGACAAAGACAAGACAAAGACAAGACAAAGACAAGACAAAGACAAGACAAAGACAAGACAAAGACAAGACAAAGACAAGACAAAGACAAGACAAAGACAAGACAAAGACAAGACAAAGACAAGACAAAGACAAGACAAAGACAAGACAAAGACAAGACAAAGACAAGACAAAGACAAGACAAAGACAAGACAAAGACAAGACAAAGACAAGACAAAGACAAGACAAAGACAAGACAAAGACAAGACAAAGACAAGACAAAGACAAGACAAAGACAAGACAAAGACAAGACAAAGACAAGACAAAGACAAGACAAAGACAAGACAAAGACAAGACAAAGACAAGACAAAGACAAGACAAAGACAAGACAAAGACAAGACAAAGACAAGACAAAGACAAGACAAAGACAAGACAAAGACAAGACAAAGACAAGACAAAGACAAGACAAAGACAAGACAAAGACAAGACAAAGACAAGACAAAGACAAGACAAAGACAAGACAAAGACAAGACAAAGACAAGACAAAGACAAGACAAAGACAAGACAAAGACAAGACAAAGACAAGACAAAGACAAGACAAAGACAAGACAAAGACAAGACAAAGACAAGACAAAGACAAGACAAAGACAAGACAAAGACAAGACAAAGACAAGACAAAGACAAGACAAAGACAAGACAAAGACAAGACAAAGACAAGACAAAGACAAGACAAAGACAAGACAAAGACAAGACAAAGACAAGACAAAGACAAGACAAAGACAAGACAAAGACAAGACAAAGACAAGACAAAGACAAGACAAAGACAAGACAAAGACAAGACAAAGACAAGACAAAGACAAGACAAAGACAAGACAAAGACAAGACAAAGACAAGACAAAGACAAGACAAAGACAAGACAAAGACAAGACAAAGACAAGACAAAGACAAGACAAAGACAAGACAAAGACAAGACAAAGACAAGACAAAGACAAGACAAAGACAAGACAAAGACAAGACAAAGACAAGACAAAGACAAGACAAAGACAAGACAAAGACAAGACAAAGACAAGACAAAGACAAGACAAAGACAAGACAAAGACAAGACAAAGACAAGACAAAGACAAGACAAAGACAAGACAAAGACAAGACAAAGACAAGACAAAGACAAGACAAAGACAAGACAAAGACAAGACAAAGACAAGACAAAGACAAGACAAAGACAAGACAAAGACAAGACAAAGACAAGACAAAGACAAGACAAAGACAAGACAAAGACAAGACAAAGACAAGACAAAGACAAGACAAAGACAAGACAAAGACAAGACAAAGACAAGACAAAGACAAGACAAAGACAAGACAAAGACAAGACAAAGACAAGACAAAGACAAGACAAAGACAAGACAAAGACAAGACAAAGACAAGACAAAGACAAGACAAAGACAAGACAAAGACAAGACAAAGACAAGACAAAGACAAGACAAAGACAAGACAAAGACAAGACAAAGACAAGACAAAGACAAGACAAAGACAAGACAAAGACAAGACAAAGACAAGACAAAGACAAGACAAAGACAAGACAAAGACAAGACAAAGACAAGACAAAGACAAGACAAAGACAAGACAAAGACAAGACAAAGACAAGACAAAGACAAGACAAAGACAAGACAAAGACAAGACAAAGACAAGACAAAGACAAGACAAAGACAAGACAAAGACAAGACAAAGACAAGACAAAGACAAGACAAAGACAAGACAAAGACAAGACAAAGACAAGACAAAGACAAGACAAAGACAAGACAAAGACAAGACAAAGACAAGACAAAGACAAGACAAAGACAAGACAAAGACAAGACAAAGACAAGACAAAGACAAGACAAAGACAAGACAAAGACAAGACAAAGACAAGACAAAGACAAGACAAAGACAAGACAAAGACAAGACAAAGACAAGACAAAGACAAGACAAAGACAAGACAAAGACAAGACAAAGACAAGACAAAGACAAGACAAAGACAAGACAAAGACAAGACAAAGACAAGACAAAGACAAGACAAAGACAAGACAAAGACAAGACAAAGACAAGACAAAGACAAGACAAAGACAAGACAAAGACAAGACAAAGACAAGACAAAGACAAGACAAAGACAAGACAAAGACAAGACAAAGACAAGACAAAGACAAGACAAAGACAAGACAAAGACAAGACAAAGACAAGACAAAGACAAGACAAAGACAAGACAAAGACAAGACAAAGACAAGACAAAGACAAGACAAAGACAAGACAAAGACAAGACAAAGACAAGACAAAGACAAGACAAAGACAAGACAAAGACAAGACAAAGACAAGACAAAGACAAGACAAAGACAAGACAAAGACAAGACAAAGACAAGACAAAGACAAGACAAAGACAAGACAAAGACAAGACAAAGACAAGACAAAGACAAGACAAAGACAAGACAAAGACAAGACAAAGACAAGACAAAGACAAGACAAAGACAAGACAAAGACAAGACAAAGACAAGACAAAGACAAGACAAAGACAAGACAAAGACAAGACAAAGACAAGACAAAGACAAGACAAAGACAAGACAAAGACAAGACAAAGACAAGACAAAGACAAGACAAAGACAAGACAAAGACAAGACAAAGACAAGACAAAGACAAGACAAAGACAAGACAAAGACAAGACAAAGACAAGACAAAGACAAGACAAAGACAAGACAAAGACAAGACAAAGACAAGACAAAGACAAGACAAAGACAAGACAAAGACAAGACAAAGACAAGACAAAGACAAGACAAAGACAAGACAAAGACAAGACAAAGACAAGACAAAGACAAGACAAAGACAAGACAAAGACAAGACAAAGACAAGACAAAGACAAGACAAAGACAAGACAAAGACAAGACAAAGACAAGACAAAGACAAGACAAAGACAAGACAAAGACAAGACAAAGACAAGACAAAGACAAGACAAAGACAAGACAAAGACAAGACAAAGACAAGACAAAGACAAGACAAAGACAAGACAAAGACAAGACAAAGACAAGACAAAGACAAGACAAAGACAAGACAAAGACAAGACAAAGACAAGACAAAGACAAGACAAAGACAAGACAAAGACAAGACAAAGACAAGACAAAGACAAGACAAAGACAAGACAAAGACAAGACAAAGACAAGACAAAGACAAGACAAAGACAAGACAAAGACAAGACAAAGACAAGACAAAGACAAGACAAAGACAAGACAAAGACAAGACAAAGACAAGACAAAGACAAGACAAAGACAAGACAAAGACAAGACAAAGACAAGACAAAGACAAGACAAAGACAAGACAAAGACAAGACAAAGACAAGACAAAGACAAGACAAAGACAAGACAAAGACAAGACAAAGACAAGACAAAGACAAGACAAAGACAAGACAAAGACAAGACAAAGACAAGACAAAGACAAGACAAAGACAAGACAAAGACAAGACAAAGACAAGACAAAGACAAGACAAAGACAAGACAAAGACAAGACAAAGACAAGACAAAGACAAGACAAAGACAAGACAAAGACAAGACAAAGACAAGACAAAGACAAGACAAAGACAAGACAAAGACAAGACAAAGACAAGACAAAGACAAGACAAAGACAAGACAAAGACAAGACAAAGACAAGACAAAGACAAGACAAAGACAAGACAAAGACAAGACAAAGACAAGACAAAGACAAGACAAAGACAAGACAAAGACAAGACAAAGACAAGACAAAGACAAGACAAAGACAAGACAAAGACAAGACAAAGACAAGACAAAGACAAGACAAAGACAAGACAAAGACAAGACAAAGACAAGACAAAGACAAGACAAAGACAAGACAAAGACAAGACAAAGACAAGACAAAGACAAGACAAAGACAAGACAAAGACAAGACAAAGACAAGACAAAGACAAGACAAAGACAAGACAAAGACAAGACAAAGACAAGACAAAGACAAGACAAAGACAAGACAAAGACAAGACAAAGACAAGACAAAGACAAGACAAAGACAAGACAAAGACAAGACAAAGACAAGACAAAGACAAGACAAAGACAAGACAAAGACAAGACAAAGACAAGACAAAGACAAGACAAAGACAAGACAAAGACAAGACAAAGACAAGACAAAGACAAGACAAAGACAAGACAAAGACAAGACAAAGACAAGACAAAGACAAGACAAAGACAAGACAAAGACAAGACAAAGACAAGACAAAGACAAGACAAAGACAAGACAAAGACAAGACAAAGACAAGACAAAGACAAGACAAAGACAAGACAAAGACAAGACAAAGACAAGACAAAGACAAGACAAAGACAAGACAAAGACAAGACAAAGACAAGACAAAGACAAGACAAAGACAAGACAAAGACAAGACAAAGACAAGACAAAGACAAGACAAAGACAAGACAAAGACAAGACAAAGACAAGACAAAGACAAGACAAAGACAAGACAAAGACAAGACAAAGACAAGACAAAGACAAGACAAAGACAAGACAAAGACAAGACAAAGACAAGACAAAGACAAGACAAAGACAAGACAAAGACAAGACAAAGACAAGACAAAGACAAGACAAAGACAAGACAAAGACAAGACAAAGACAAGACAAAGACAAGACAAAGACAAGACAAAGACAAGACAAAGACAAGACAAAGACAAGACAAAGACAAGACAAAGACAAGACAAAGACAAGACAAAGACAAGACAAAGACAAGACAAAGACAAGACAAAGACAAGACAAAGACAAGACAAAGACAAGACAAAGACAAGACAAAGACAAGACAAAGACAAGACAAAGACAAGACAAAGACAAGACAAAGACAAGACAAAGACAAGACAAAGACAAGACAAAGACAAGACAAAGACAAGACAAAGACAAGACAAAGACAAGACAAAGACAAGACAAAGACAAGACAAAGACAAGACAAAGACAAGACAAAGACAAGACAAAGACAAGACAAAGACAAGACAAAGACAAGACAAAGACAAGACAAAGACAAGACAAAGACAAGACAAAGACAAGACAAAGACAAGACAAAGACAAGACAAAGACAAGACAAAGACAAGACAAAGACAAGACAAAGACAAGACAAAGACAAGACAAAGACAAGACAAAGACAAGACAAAGACAAGACAAAGACAAGACAAAGACAAGACAAAGACAAGACAAAGACAAGACAAAGACAAGACAAAGACAAGACAAAGACAAGACAAAGACAAGACAAAGACAAGACAAAGACAAGACAAAGACAAGACAAAGACAAGACAAAGACAAGACAAAGACAAGACAAAGACAAGACAAAGACAAGACAAAGACAAGACAAAGACAAGACAAAGACAAGACAAAGACAAGACAAAGACAAGACAAAGACAAGACAAAGACAAGACAAAGACAAGACAAAGACAAGACAAAGACAAGACAAAGACAAGACAAAGACAAGACAAAGACAAGACAAAGACAAGACAAAGACAAGACAAAGACAAGACAAAGACAAGACAAAGACAAGACAAAGACAAGACAAAGACAAGACAAAGACAAGACAAAGACAAGACAAAGACAAGACAAAGACAAGACAAAGACAAGACAAAGACAAGACAAAGACAAGACAAAGACAAGACAAAGACAAGACAAAGACAAGACAAAGACAAGACAAAGACAAGACAAAGACAAGACAAAGACAAGACAAAGACAAGACAAAGACAAGACAAAGACAAGACAAAGACAAGACAAAGACAAGACAAAGACAAGACAAAGACAAGACAAAGACAAGACAAAGACAAGACAAAGACAAGACAAAGACAAGACAAAGACAAGACAAAGACAAGACAAAGACAAGACAAAGACAAGACAAAGACAAGACAAAGACAAGACAAAGACAAGACAAAGACAAGACAAAGACAAGACAAAGACAAGACAAAGACAAGACAAAGACAAGACAAAGACAAGACAAAGACAAGACAAAGACAAGACAAAGACAAGACAAAGACAAGACAAAGACAAGACAAAGACAAGACAAAGACAAGACAAAGACAAGACAAAGACAAGACAAAGACAAGACAAAGACAAGACAAAGACAAGACAAAGACAAGACAAAGACAAGACAAAGACAAGACAAAGACAAGACAAAGACAAGACAAAGACAAGACAAAGACAAGACAAAGACAAGACAAAGACAAGACAAAGACAAGACAAAGACAAGACAAAGACAAGACAAAGACAAGACAAAGACAAGACAAAGACAAGACAAAGACAAGACAAAGACAAGACAAAGACAAGACAAAGACAAGACAAAGACAAGACAAAGACAAGACAAAGACAAGACAAAGACAAGACAAAGACAAGACAAAGACAAGACAAAGACAAGACAAGAAGACAAGACAACAAAGACAAGACAAAGACAAGACAAAGACAAGACAAAGACAAGACAAAGACAAGACAAAGACAAGACAAAGACAAGACAAAGACAAGACAAAGACAAGACAAAGACAAGACAAAGACAAGACAAAGACAAGACAAAGACAAGACAAAGACAAGACAAAGACAAGACAAAGACAAGACAAAGACAAGACAAAGACAAGACAAAGACAAGACAAAGACAAGACAAAGACAAGACAAAGACAAGACAAAGACAAGACAAAGACAAGACAAAGACAAGACAAAGACAAGACAAAGACAAGACAAAGACAAGACAAAGACAAGACAAAGACAAGACAAAGACAAGACAAAGACAAGACAAAGACAAGACAAAGACAAGACAAAGACAAGACAAAGACAAGACAAAGACAAGACAAAGACAAGACAAAGACAAGACAAAGACAAGACAAAGACAAGACAAAGACAAGACAAAGACAAGACAAAGACAAGACAAAGACAAGACAAAGACAAGACAAAGACAAGACAAAGACAAGACAAAGACAAGACAAAGACAAGACAAAGACAAGACAAAGACAAGACAAAGACAAGACAAAGACAAGACAAAGACAAGACAAAGACAAGACAAAGACAAGACAAAGACAAGACAAAGACAAGACAAAGACAAGACAAAGACAAGACAAAGACAAGACAAAGACAAGACAAAGACAAGACAAAGACAAGACAAAGACAAGACAAAGACAAGACAAAGACAAGACAAAGACAAGACAAAGACAAGACAAAGACAAGACAAAGACAAGACAAAGACAAGACAAAGACAAGACAAAGACAAGACAAAGACAAGACAAAGACAAGACAAAGACAAGACAAAGACAAGACAAAGACAAGACAAAGACAAGACAAAGACAAGACAAAGACAAGACAAAGACAAGACAAAGACAAGACAAAGACAAGACAAAGACAAGACAAAGACAAGACAAAGACAAGACAAAGACAAGACAAAGACAAGACAAAGACAAGACAAAGACAAGACAAAGACAAGACAAAGACAAGACAAAGACAAGACAAAGACAAGACAAAGACAAGACAAAGACAAGACAAAGACAAGACAAAGACAAGACAAAGACAAGACAAAGACAAGACAAAGACAAGACAAAGACAAGACAAAGACAAGACAAAGACAAGACAAAGACAAGACAAAGACAAGACAAAGACAAGACAAAGACAAGACAAAGACAAGACAAAGACAAGACAAAGACAAGACAAAGACAAGACAAAGACAAGACAAAGACAAGACAAAGACAAGACAAAGACAAGACAAAGACAAGACAAAGACAAGACAAAGACAAGACAAAGACAAGACAAAGACAAGACAAAGACAAGACAAAGACAAGACAAAGACAAGACAAAGACAAGACAAAGACAAGACAAAGACAAGACAAAGACAAGACAAAGACAAGACAAAGACAAGACAAAGACAAGACAAAGACAAGACAAAGACAAGACAAAGACAAGACAAAGACAAGACAAAGACAAGACAAAGACAAGACAAAGACAAGACAAAGACAAGACAAAGACAAGACAAAGACAAGACAAAGACAAGACAAAGACAAGACAAAGACAAGACAAAGACAAGACAAAGACAAGACAAAGACAAGACAAAGACAAGACAAAGACAAGACAAAGACAAGACAAAGACAAGACAAAGACAAGACAAAGACAAGACAAAGACAAGACAAAGACAAGACAAAGACAAGACAAAGACAAGACAAAGACAAGACAAAGACAAGACAAAGACAAGACAAAGACAAGACAAAGACAAGACAAAGACAAGACAAAGACAAGACAAAGACAAGACAAAGACAAGACAAAGACAAGACAAAGACAAGACAAAGACAAGACAAAGACAAGACAAAGACAAGACAAAGACAAGACAAAGACAAGACAAAGACAAGACAAAGACAAGACAAAGACAAGACAAAGACAAGACAAAGACAAGACAAAGACAAGACAAAGACAAGACAAAGACAAGACAAAGACAAGACAAAGACAAGACAAAGACAAGACAAAGACAAGACAAAGACAAGACAAAGACAAGACAAAGACAAGACAAAGACAAGACAAAGACAAGACAAAGACAAGACAAAGACAAGACAAAGACAAGACAAAGACAAGACAAAGACAAGACAAAGACAAGACAAAGACAAGACAAAGACAAGACAAAGACAAGACAAAGACAAGACAAAGACAAGACAAAGACAAGACAAAGACAAGACAAAGACAAGACAAAGACAAGACAAAGACAAGACAAAGACAAGACAAAGACAAGACAAAGACAAGACAAAGACAAGACAAAGACAAGACAAAGACAAGACAAAGACAAGACAAAGACAAGACAAAGACAAGACAAAGACAAGACAAAGACAAGACAAAGACAAGACAAAGACAAGACAAAGACAAGACAAAGACAAGACAAAGACAAGACA
>NW_026683953.1:0-15518 GCF_030247195.1 Topomyia yanbarensis | reverse complement strand
TCGATTTATTTGATTTATTTGATTTATTTGATTTATTTGATTAATTTAATTCATTTGAGTAATTTGATTCATTTGAGTCATTTGATTCATTTTATTCATTTGATTGATTTGATTGATTTGATTGATTTGATTGATTTGATTGATTTGATTAATTTGATTGATTTGATTGATTTGATTGATTTGATTGATTTGATTGATTTGATTGATTTGATTGATTTGATTGATTTGATTGATTTGATTGATTTGATTGATTTGATTGATTTGATTGATTTGATTGATTTGATTGATTTGATTGATTTGATTGATTTGATTGATTTGATTGATTTGATTGATTTGATTGATTTGATTGATTTGATTGATTTGATTGATTTGATTGATTTGATTGATTTGATTGATTTGATTGATTTGATTGATTTGATTGATTTGATTGATTTGATTGATTTGATTGATTTGATTGATTTGATTGATTTGATTGATTTGATTGATTTGATTGATTTGATTGATTTGATTGATTTGATTGATTTGATTGATTTGATTGATTTGATTGATTTGATTGATTTGATTGATTTGATTGATTTGATTGATTTGATTGATTTGATTGATTTGATTGATTTGATTGATTTGATTGATTTGATTGATTTGATTGATTTGATTGATTTGATTGATTTGATTGATTTGATTGATTTGATTGATTTGATTGATTTGATTGATTTGATTGATTTGATTGATTTGATTGATTTGATTGATTTGATTGATTTGATTGATTTGATTGATTTGATTGATTTGATTGATTTGATTGATTTGATTGATTTGATTGATTTGATTGATTTGATTGATTTGATTGATTTGATTGATTTGATTGATTTGATTGATTTGATTGATTTGATTGATTTGATTGATTTGATTGATTTGATTGATTTGATTGATTTGATTGATTTGATTGATTTGATTGATTTGATTGATTTGATTGATTTGATTGATTTGATTGATTTGATTGATTTGATTGATTTGATTGATTTGATTGATTTGATTGATTTGATTGATTTGATTGATTTGATTGATTTGATTGATTTGATTGATTTGATTGATTTGATTGATTTGATTGATTTGATTGATTTGATTGATTTGATTGATTTGATTGATTTGATTGATTTGATTGATTTGATTGATTTGATTGATTTGATTGATTTGATTGATTTGATTGATTTGATTGATTTGATTGATTTGATTGATTTGATTGATTTGATTGATTTGATTGATTTGATTGATTTGATTGATTTGATTGATTTGATTGATTTGATTGATTTGATTGATTTGATTGATTTGATTGATTTGATTGATTTGATTGATTTGATTGATTTGATTGATTTGATTGATTTGATTGATTTGATTGATTTGATTGATTTGATTGATTTGATTGATTTGATTGATTTGATTGATTTGATTGATTTGATTGATTTGATTGATTTGATTGATTTGATTGATTTGATTGATTTGATTGATTTGATTGATTTGATTGATTTGATTGATTTGATTGATTTGATTGATTTGATTGATTTGATTGATTTGATTGATTTGATTGATTTGATTGATTTGATTGATTTGATTGATTTGATTGATTTGATTGATTTGATTGATTTGATTGATTTGATTGATTTGATTGATTTGATTGATTTGATTGATTTGATTGATTTGATTGATTTGATTGATTTGATTGATTTGATTGATTTGATTGATTTGATTGATTTGATTGATTTGATTGATTTGATTGATTTGATTGATTTGATTGATTTGATTGATTTGATTGATTTGATTGATTTGATTGATTTGATTGATTTGATTGATTTGATTGATTTGATTGATTTGATTGATTTGATTGATTTGATTGATTTGATTGATTTGATTGATTTGATTGATTTGATTGATTTGATTGATTTGATTGATTTGATTGATTTGATTGATTTGATTGATTTGATTGATTTGATTGATTTGATTGATTTGATTGATTTGATTGATTTGATTGATTTGATTGATTTGATTGATTTGATTGATTTGATTGATTTGATTGATTTGATTGATTTGATTGATTTGATTGATTTGATTGATTTGATTGATTTGATTGATTTGATTGATTTGATTGATTTGATTGATTTGATTGCTTTGATTGATTTGATTGATTTGATTGATTTGATTGATTTGATTGATTTGATTGATTTGATTGATTTGATTGATTTGATTGATTTGATTGATTTGATTGATTTGATTGATTTGATTGATTTGATTGATTTGATTGATTTGATTGATTTGATTGATTTGATTGATTTGATTGATTTGATTGATTTGATTGATTTGATTGATTTGATTGATTTGATTGATTTGATTGATTTGATTGATTTGATTGATTTGATTGATTTGATTGATTTGATTGATTTGATTGATTTGATTGATTTGATTGATTTGATTGATTTGATTGATTTGATTGATTTGATTGATTTGATTGATTTGATTGATTTGATTGATTTGATTGATTTGATTGATTTGATTGATTTGATTGATTTGATTGATTTGATTGATTTGATTGATTTGATTGATTTGATTGATTTGATTGATTTGATTGATTTGATTGATTTGATTGATTTGATTGATTTGATTGATTTGATTGATTTGATTGATTTGATTGATTTGATTGATTTGATTGATTTGATTGATTTGATTGATTTGATTGATTTGATTGATTTGATTGATTTGATTGATTTGATTGATTTGATTGATTTGATTGATTTGATTGATTTGATTGATTTGATTGATTTGATTGATTTGATTGATTTGATTGATTTGATTGATTTGATTGATTTGATTGATTTGATTGATTTGATTGATTTGATTGATTTGATTGATTTGATTGATTTGATTGATTTGATTGATTTGATTGATTTGATTGATTTGATTGATTTGATTGATTTGATTGATTTGATTGATTTGATTGATTTGATTGATTTGATTGATTTGATTGATTTGATTGATTTGATTGATTTGATTGATTTGATTGATTTGATTGATTTGATTGATTTGATTGATTTGATTGATTTGATTGATTTGATTGATTTGATTGATTTGATTGATTTGATTGATTTGATTGATTTGATTGATTTGATTGATTTGATTGATTTGATTGATTTGATTGATTTGATTGATTTGATTGATTTGATTGATTTGATTGATTTGATTGATTTGATTGATTTGATTGATTTGATTGATTTGATTGATTTGATTGATTTGATTGATTTGATTGATTTGATTGATTTGATTGATTTGATTGATTTGATTGATTTGATTGATTTGATTGATTTGATTGATTTGATTGATTTGATTGATTTGATTGATTTGATTGATTTGATTGATTTGATTGATTTGATTGATTTGATTGATTTGATTGATTTGATTGATTTGATTGATTTGATTGATTTGATTGATTTGATTGATTTGATTGATTTGATTGATTTGATTGATTTGATTGATTTGATTGATTTGATTGATTTGATTGATTTGATTGATTTGATTGATTTGATTGATTTGATTGATTTGATTGATTTGATTGATTTGATTGATTTGATTGATTTGATTGATTTGATTGATTTGATTGATTTGATTGATTTGATTGATTTGATTGATTTGATTGATTTGATTGATTTGATTGATTTGATTGATTTGATTGATTTGATTGATTTGATTGATTTGATTGATTTGATTGATTTGATTGATTTGATTGATTTGATTGATTTGATTGATTTGATTGATTTGATTGATTTGATTGATTTGATTGATTTGATTGATTTGATTGATTTGATTGATTTGATTGATTTGATTGATTTGATTGATTTGATTGATTTGATTGATTTGATTGATTTGATTGATTTGATTGATTTGATTGATTTGATTGATTTGATTGATTTGATTGATTTGATTGATTTGATTGATTTGATTGATTTGATTGATTTGATTGATTTGATTGATTTGATTGATTTGATTGATTTGATTGATTTGATTGATTTGATTGATTTGATTGATTTGATTGATTTGATTGATTTGATTGATTTGATTGATTTGATTGATTTGATTGATTTGATTGATTTGATTGATTTGATTGATTTGATTGATTTGATTGATTTGATTGATTTGATTGATTTGATTGATTTGATTGATTTGATTGATTTGATTGATTTGATTGATTTGATTGATTTGATTGATTTGATTGATTTGATTGATTTGATTGATTTGATTGATTTGATTGATTTGATTGATTTGATTGATTTGATTGATTTGATTGATTTGATTGATTTGATTGATTTGATTGATTTGATTGATTTGATTGATTTGATTGATTTGATTGATTTGATTGATTTGATTGATTTGATTGATTTGATTGATTTGATTGATTTGATTGATTTGATTGATTTGATTGATTTGATTGATTTGATTGATTTGATTGATTTGATTGATTTGATTGATTTGATTGATTTGATTGATTTGATTGATTTGATTGATTTGATTGATTTGATTGATTTGATTGATTTGATTGATTTGATTGATTTGATTGATTTGATTGATTTGATTGATTTGATTGATTTGATTGATTTGATTGATTTGATTGATTTGATTGATTTGATTGATTTGATTGATTTGATTGATTTGATTGATTTGATTGATTTGATTGATTTGATTGATTTGATTGATTTGATTGATTTGATTGATTTGATTGATTTGATTGATTTGATTGATTTGATTGATTTGATTGATTTGATTGATTTGATTGATTTGATTGATTTGATTGATTTGATTGATTTGATTGATTTGATTGATTTGATTGATTTGATTGATTTGATTGATTTGATTGATTTGATTGATTTGATTGATTTGATTGATTTGATTGATTTGATTGATTTGATTGATTTGATTGATTTGATTGATTTGATTGATTTGATTGATTTGATTGATTTGATTGATTTGATTGATTTGATTGATTTGATTGATTTGATTGATTTGATTGATTTGATTGATTTGATTGATTTGATTGATTTGATTGATTTGATTGATTTGATTGATTTGATTGATTTGATTGATTTGATTGATTTGATTGATTTGATTGATTTGATTGATTTGATTGATTTGATTGATTTGATTGATTTGATTGATTTGATTGATTTGATTGATTTGATTGATTTGATTGATTTGATTGATTTGATTGATTTGATTGATTTGATTGATTTGATTGATTTGATTGATTTGATTGATTTGATTGATTTGATTGATTTGATTGATTTGATTGATTTGATTGATTTGATTGATTTGATTGATTTGATTGATTTGATTGATTTGATTGATTTGATTGATTTGATTGATTTGATTGATTTGATTGATTTGATTGATTTGATTGATTTGATTGATTTGATTGATTTGATTGATTTGATTGATTTGATTGATTTGATTGATTTGATTGATTTGATTGATTTGATTGATTTGATTGATTTGATTGATTTGATTGATTTGATTGATTTGATTGATTTGATTGATTTGATTGATTTGATTGATTTGATTGATTTGATTGATTTGATTGATTTGATTGATTTGATTGATTTGATTGATTTGATTGATTTGATTGATTTGATTGATTTGATTGATTTGATTGATTTGATTGATTTGATTGATTTGATTGATTTGATTGATTTGATTGATTTGATTGATTTGATTGATTTGATTGATTTGATTGATTTGATTGATTTGATTGATTTGATTGATTTGATTGATTTGATTGATTTGATTGATTTGATTGATTTGATTGATTTGATTGATTTGATTGATTTGATTGATTTGATTGATTTGATTGATTTGATTGATTTGATTGATTTGATTGATTTGATTGATTTGATTGATTTGATTGATTTGATTGATTTGATTGATTTGATTGATTTGATTGATTTGATTGATTTGATTGATTTGATTGATTTGATTGATTTGATTGATTTGATTGATTTGATTGATTTGATTGATTTGATTGATTTGATTGATTTGATTGATTTGATTGATTTGATTGATTTGATTGATTTGATTGATTTGATTGATTTGATTGATTTGATTGATTTGATTGATTTGATTGATTTGATTGATTTGATTGATTTGATTGATTTGATTGATTTGATTGATTTGATTGATTTGATTGATTTGATTGATTTGATTGATTTGATTGATTTGATTGATTTGATTGATTTGATTGATTTGATTGATTTGATTGATTTGATTGATTTGATTGATTTGATTGATTTGATTGATTTGATTGATTTGATTGATTTGATTGATTTGATTGATTTGATTGATTTGATTGATTTGATTGATTTGATTGATTTGATTGATTTGATTGATTTGATTGATTTGATTGATTTGATTGATTTGATTGATTTGATTGATTTGATTGATTTGATTGATTTGATTGATTTGATTGATTTGATTGATTTGATTGATTTGATTGATTTGATTGATTTGATTGATTTGATTGATTTGATTGATTTGATTGATTTGATTGATTTGATTGATTTGATTGATTTGATTGATTTGATTGATTTGATTGATTTGATTGATTTGATTGATTTGATTGATTTGATTGATTTGATTGATTTGATTGATTTGATTGATTTGATTGATTTGATTGATTTGATTGATTTGATTGATTTGATTGATTTGATTGATTTGATTGATTTGATTGATTTGATTGATTTGATTGATTTGATTGATTTGATTGATTTGATTGATTTGATTGATTTGATTGATTGATTGATTTGATTGATTTGATTGATTTGATTGATTTGATTGATTTGATTGATTTGATTGATTTGATTGATTTGATTGATTTGATTGATTTGATTGATTTGATTGATTTGATTGATTTGATTGATTTGATTGATTTGATTGATTTGATTGATTTGATTGATTTGATTGATTTGATTGATTTGATTGATTTGATTGATTTGATTGATTTGATTGATTTGATTGATTTGATTGATTTGATTGATTTGATTGATTTGATTGATTTGATTGATTTGATTGATTTGATTGATTTGATTGATTTGATTGATTTGATTGATTTGATTGATGTTGATTTGATTGATTTGATTGATTTGATTGATTTGATTGATTTGATTGATTTGATTGATTTGATTGATTTGATTGATTTGTTGATTGATTTGATTGATTTGATTGATTTGATTGATTTGATTGATTTGATTGATTTGATTGATTTGATTGATTTGATTGATTTGATTGATTTGATTGATTTGATTGATTTGATTGATTTGATTGATTTGATTGATTTGATTGATTTGATTGATTTGATTGATTTGATTGATTTGATTGATTTGATTGATTTGATTGATTGATTGATTTGATTGATTTGATTGATTTGATTGATTTGATTGATTTGATTGATTTGATTGATTTGATTGATTGATTGATTTGATTGATTTGATTGATTTGATTGATTTGATTGATTTGATTGATTTGATTGATTTGATTGATTTGATTGATTTGATTGTTGATTGATTTGATTTGATTGATTTGATGTTGATTTGATTGATTTGATTGATTTGATTGATTTGATTGATTTGATTGATTTGATTGATTTGATTGATTTGATTGATTTGATTGATTTGATTGATTTGATTGATTTGATTGATTTGATGATTTGATTGATTTGATTGATTTGATTGATTTGATTGATTTGATTGATTTGATTGATTTGATTGATTTGATTGATTTGATTGATTTGATTGATTTGATTGATTTGATTGATTTGATTGATTTGATTGATTTGATTGATTTGATTGATTTGATTGATTTGATTGATTTGATTGATTTGATTGATTTGATTGATTTGATTGATTTGATTGATTTGATTGATTTGATTGATTTGATTGATTTGATTGATTTGATTGATTTGATTGATTTGATTGATTTGATTGATTTGATTGATTTGATTGATTTGATTGATTTGATTGATTTGATTGATTTGATTGATTTGATTGATTTGATTGATTTGATTGATTTGATTGATTTGATTGATTTGATTGATTTGATTGATTTGATTGATTTGATTGATTTGATTGATTTGATTGATTTGATTGATTTGATTGATTTGATTGATTTGATTGATTTGATTGATTTGATTGATTTGATTGATTTGATTGATTTGATTGATTTGATTGATTTGATTGATTTGATTGATTTGATTGATTTGATTGATTTGATTGATTTGATTGATTTGATTGATTTGATTGATTTGATTGATTTGATTGATTTGATTGATTTGATTGATTTGATTGAATTGATTGATTTGGTTGATTTGATTCATTTGATTCATTTGATTCATTTAATTCATTTGATTCATTTGATTCATTTGATTCATTTGATTCATTTGATTCATTTGATTCATTTGATTCATTTGATTCATTTGATTCATTTGATTCATTTGATTCATTTGATTCATTTGATTTATCTGATTCATTTTATTCATATCTTTAATTTTATGCATTTCATGTTCAGTCATTCGTTTTATTTCATTCAATTTGTTAGTATCAGTCAATTTATTCTATTAATCTTATAACTATTTCTAAATATAATCTTAATTTTTATGTAATAACCTAATCTAATTTGATTCGTGTATATTATAATTTTGATTTCCATTAATTTTTCTACTCAATTTATGAATTTAAAAACCTATTGTTTCATTTTTACATTTCTTACAAAAGAAATGTATAGGATTCGCTCAAACTTTGAAAACTTTTTCCGAGGCCCGGAGGGCCGAGTCTCTTATACCAATCGACTCAGCTCGACAAATTGAGACAATGTCTGTATGTGTGTGTGTATGTGTGTATGTATGTATGTACAAAATGTCATGTAATTATCTCAGCAATGGCTGAACCGATCTTAATGAAAATAGTTTCAAATGAAAGGCCTAACGTTGCCATTTGACACTATTATTTTTGATTTTCGATATGTTGTTTACTCTCTGAGATATGGACGATTTTGTCAAAACACAGCAGGTTTTTGGCGAATAACTTTTAAACATTGCATTATTGTCCAACAAACAAAAAGAAAGCTTGTTAAAATACCTTTCTAACAAGCTATAGATTGTCTAAATCCGTGCACGAGCGGCGGAGATATTAAACATTTTGTATTTTTAGTCCTCGCTTACCAATTTCCACTAGCTAAAAATGAGATTGTTTCATACAGAGTATTGCTTTACTGGGGTTTTAGGGGCAAAACTAAACCGATTTTGAATATCGGGGTATGAAAACACATCTACGTGATTCAAGAAATTCGATGCTGTGAACATTTTGTGAACTACCTTTATAATAAATTAACTATTTATCAAAAATCAATATATATATATAAGTTCACTTCAAACACAAAATAATGTGTTGATAAAGAAACAGTGAGTTCTAGTATTTATCCCTTTCCATTTATTCCATAGGCATTGCGTTCAATCATGAGGTAAATATTGGATGTTATATCAATACACAAATCAACAAGTAATTCACCTAGTAGTGAGATAAAAGATTTCTCATATAATTATACTCGTGGCGTCACCGAAAGCAACTGTATGTTTGAAGCCCAAAAATCTAGCAAAAATTTAGCTCTTTTCCAAGATTTAGGTTATACTGGTTAGGGCGCAAAAATTACTACTCACATTAGGGGAGACTGAGGAGACTTGATCCCCGGGGAGACTTGATCCCATCATTGTAACTCAAAGGCGGATCAGAATACATTAATCGAATATACTATAAAGTTGCGTAGTTTTATCTAAACATAAATTTCATTAACACAGAAAAAAGAAATTGGACTTTTGTGTAACCGAATTTTTACCGATTTAAAAAAAATCTTAGAAGAACTGAAGAAGATTTATTTTCTAAATTTTCAAACTTTTATAAAATTTATAAAATCACCCACTACATACTCTACTTTTGCATACAGAATTACAGGAGAATGTCAATTATATGAATACGTTATGATTTAGCTGATTCTTTTGTTCAACTATATTTTTACTAAAGTTTGCTGAAATAGATGCTATGGGTTCACTTGATCCCTTCAAATTCGTGGAGATTTGATCCCCTTCGCCATACTTCATACACACCACTAAAAATAACCAAATTCGCACCAGAACAATTGAAGTCATTGTTACCATAAAATAACAAAAAAAAATACTGTCAAAAATGAACGCTTCATCGTAAAGAAACATAACTGTAATTGTTTACTACAGTATACGTAGTAACCATTCATCCCACATTTGACGTTCCTCAACCATAATAAAGACAGCTTTTAAATAATTGCACGGAGATTTGGGAATTCGTAAAAAAAATCAGGTGAGAGATGCGTAATATGTAGTAACAAAAATAACAATATCTAATCATAACAATTTAATCAATACTACAATCCATTTATAAAATTGAATGGGGTAATGTACCCGTTTTTGCCCTATTAAATAATAAAATTATTATTATTATTATAATAATAATTTTATTATTTCAGCTTCTTTGATTTGTTATTAAGGTCCATTTTTTATTTCGATTATAGAGGTTTTAACGTTAAGGTCATTCGCCTCTTATTAAGAGCCAATATAATAACAAAATTGTCTTGAGAATGGTGAAAATCTTCTGTTTGAGCGCAGCAAAATCTCTAATCGAGTACCCCCATTATCGCAATACCATTTGAGTCAATGTGTTGAGCAAAGATAGCAGACGCTGCTCTAACCAAAGGCTTCAGATGGTTAGGATGATAGTAGAAACAGGGCAAAAATAGGCTTATTACCCTACATGCTCTTTTAAACACGTTTTCATAAAGGAATCAAGTGTCCCCAAATTAGGGATCGAGTCTCCACTAATCTAAGAATTTTCCGTTTTTTTGTTGTTTTCCAGAAATGCTCATAGCTCATGTCCAGTATAATATTTCCATGTAATTTTTTTATGATTATTAGTCATCCCTAGAAACAATACAAAACTACAAAAAAATACATAGTTTTTTATCATTCCACGGAGTTGGACTGAAAAATAAAAAAGGGGATCAAGTCTCCTCAGTCTCCCCTAATTATGACAAGAATGAAAGGAATCAATATACACGCTTAGCTCGGGGAACCTATTTTTGGGTAAAAAGTACTCAACTTTCAACTAAACTTCATTGCATTAAAATTAGGTAATCAGCTCATTACAATTTTTTGGGTAATAGTATCAGAACTCAGTAATAAGTATATTTTACCCAAAAAATGTTTTGAAAGTGATACTCAAAATTAAGTTATTTTTCCCTAAAATTAGATTTTAGAACTAGTTTTTCGAGTGCGTATTTTTTACCCAAAAAATGTTTTGAAAGCGATACTCAAAAATAAGTTATTTTTCCCCAACAAAAGATTTTATAACTAGTTCATCGATTGCGTCTTTATTACTCAAAATTAGTTGTTTTAACATTTGTTTAAATTGGTTAGTTTTTACTCAAAAATGGGTTTATCGAAAGAAGTTGCCGCAGAAAATTTTCAATATGGAAATTAACAACCGAAAAAATAAAAGACATGAAACATGACTATTGAGTTTTCTGTTTATTTTTGTGTAAAAATACCTGATTTCATGTTGTGTGTTGTAAAAAACACCTGATTTCATGTTGTGTGTTGGTTAAGCTCTTCTGCCCGTTCAGCGTTGTCCAATGCTTTTAACACGTTATTAACTGTGTTGCGTGCACTATGTGTGGCCAATTTATGAATCTTAATTTTAAATATTTCGTAAAGCGGATACACAAAAACCGGCACTTTAACTCCGAAAACAGCGAATGATTTAAAAAACACATCTAAAGCTTGTATTGAGCAATCTCCGCAGTCTATCGCTTCTCTCTCAAGAACTACGAAGTATATTCCTCTTCCTTTTGTCTTCCCGAAGCAAGCGATATGCGGTGGGTATATACCGGCCGTGAGGTGTATGTGTTGCTTGTCTACCTAGAAATAATAGAAAAGAATAACACAATTATTGAATTCACTATGGTTAAAGCTCCCACTGATCTTATAAAATAAAAATATATGATCAATTGAATTACAAATTACCAAATAAACTGCCCATAATCACGGCAGTCCCACTTCCCATGATCACGTCAGTCCCACCTCCGATTATAGGCAGTATCGGCGCAGTAAACAGATTTATATTAGGGCTATTGAACTATATTCGTTTGAAAGATAGTGTGGGTTAGAAAGATTTAGAAAGATATTTACATTAATCCAGCGAACAAGCGGTGCTGCGAAGATTTCATCTGTAGACAAACTTGCATCTTCTTTCGCTCGTTTAGCGCCTCGTACTACCATTTCTTTCATAAGAATCAATGATCCGCGTATATAATCTAAAAAATAATCATTATAAATATATGCGCGCTCTACACTGCCACTATACGCATAACTGTCCCATGTGCTATGGGATTCCCTATACACATGGAACAGGTGTGCGTATAGCGGCAGTACATATCTTATCAAACAGGTGGATGAAGGAATACACATAATTGTAGCTGGATAGTAACGCAATATAGCATATCGTAGTCGTAATTATGAACAGTATTTTCCTTAACGGCTAATTCTTCACTTCGATTGAAGAAATTAGCAATAGTTGGGATACGGAAGTTTTTTATTTTAGTAAATTACTGTGAATCACAAAAGTTGTATTCATTAGAATGGAATTCTGTCGCGAGTTTAAGAAAGATGCATCAAGTATTCAGCGAAAACCAGTTTTAATCAAGTGAAGAAATTGATCGTTAGTCTTTTCGTAATCACAAGTTGAAGAAGGTGTTCGCAACGCAAGTTTTTTGCGCATATTGGTCATAATTTCTTCTATGGATAAACAAAACTTACCATCCTCGACATCAGTGAATGCGTTGCGATTCAATAACAGCCCTTTTGATAACAGTCTTCTTATATTAGTATCCATGCTTTGAATCTGATTTATTCTATTGAATGCTTGTTGAACCTAGAAGTTATGAAATTGTATTAGTTTTTCTTTCTCTGTTTTAGTTATGAATATGGTGAAAACTGACTTTGTTAAACCCATTCCGGAACCGGTTCGGAATCCTGAATGGATTCCAGCTCAAATGCCTCAACCGATTCCAACTTAATCGATTTCGGAATCGGTTGTTGTGTTTGAGCTAGAATCCATACAGGATCCGTTAATGATTCCGAATGGTGAAGAATTCAAGAAAGATCTTTCATTAGGACCAAATTCACATATGTAAACAAACTGAGTTTTTGCTGTAATGACATTCTGTTCTTGTTGAACACAAACTTACAAAAATTCCGATATTTTCATAAAATTTGAAGAAAAGATATACGCGCCCTTTAGGTAGTATTGGGTTTCTTTACACGCACTTGCTGAGCCCTTCTAGGAAATATTTACAGTTCCTATATTCATAGTTATGTGGTGACACTGATGTCGTTTTTCATTGAAAACACCTATGCAGTGGATTGCACTGCTTTTGCACTTTCTAGTAGCAGTGGGAATGAAACACGTCCAGTGGCCTGCTCTTCTGCTAGAAAATGCAACACCAGTGTAAACCACTGCTCCAGCGTTTTTCAATGAAAAACCCCATGAGTGAAGCCAATTGAACATGGCAAATACCGGAGTCGAACGAGCGCGACCGAGAAATGTTCGTATAATTATAAAAACACATCATACCTACCAATTCGTTTCGTTATACGTGCATGTAAGAAATTTCCCAGTTAGCTTAGCCAGAAAATCACCCGGAATGCTGGCTGGTTCTATTTCGTATTCCGGCTCCAGTGACAAAACCGATTCTTTTTACAATCGGTTGTGTCACTGGAGTCGAATACGAATTAGAACCAGCCGGAATTCCGGCTCATTTACGGCTAACGCTAGAGCACAGAGATTAGACATCCATCTTCAGCATTCAACTTGTGTAAAAATTCTAACGGATTCGAAGGTAGTTGGGATATCTCCACCAGGTGCGCTATTGTCGTCATGTTTTTTAGTGGCTGAATTAGACTGAATTGACAGCGATTATACCTCTTTCCATTGAAACCAATCCGGAACCGGTTCGGACTTCTGAGAGGATTCATTATGGATTCCAACTCAAATGCATCAACCGATTGAGTCGGAATCGGTTGTTTTCTTTGAGCCGGTGTCCATTCAGGATTTCGAATCGGTTCCGGAATGGATTTGACTTTGTAGTTGGGATAAGTTGATGTGGCGGCGCTAGTGTTTTAACGTATATTTATTCAAAAGATTACACAAGTTTTATTAACATTTGTGTTCGATCATGGATGTCTGTTCTCTGTGGCAGGAGCTTGAACATTTGCATGGGATGCCGTGTTTATTTCTGAAATAAAAGCTACCAGTTTTCCAGCTTTTGTCTCTGCCTAACTATGAATACAGGAACTATAAAAAGTCTATAGTCTACTATAGATAGTCAGTTTAACCCATTTACCTTTCATATATACGTCGAAATTGTAAGGGGGAAACCACAACTGGAAGGTAAATTGGGCGTATGTATTATTTTAGTTTCTAGCAAACAGAAATCAAAATCTCTTATATTGTTATGAGATTTAACCACAGATGCTTCATTAAAAAACAATGTCATAAAATAATTTGTACCTACAATAAAAGCTACATTTGAAAAGCATCGTCGAATTTAAAACTAATTTTTCTCCATTTGAGTACTGTGGGTCGAGGCCCTAATGAAAGATCTGTGTCCAATTATGCCGTTTTTGCTTGACCCCGAAGCTAAGTTATGTTATAAACCCAACCGTTGTCAGTTCATACATTTTGACAGTTGGGGTTAGAACCTTTGCGTCAAGTAAAAACAGCATTAAAATGTTCATGAATTTTCTTTATGTTTTACGCGTCAGCATTTTTTACAGCTTGAATTTGTGAAACTGCGGGTTTCTTATTGGTTAACGACGCTGAATCTTTGGTATAAATACTCGACATTTCATTCTTTTGTTTACCATTTATCTGTCAGTGTCATTCCAATCGAGCACGGTTTCAGTCAAAGGCACTCGTTTGAGAAGGATTCGAAGAGATTTTTTCTATATTGAATACCTTTGACAGGTCTCGTACTCGATTGGAATAACCTGGGATGGGACTTGCGGACAGATGTTTTCTTTTTATTTTTTCCTGTTCATTCTATCACTTGTTGAGACCTCTCTTTTTGCCTTACATAGCTTAAATGGAGTGGCTGCATTTGACAGTTTCCCCTGGCTGCATTTAACATTTCATTTTTTGCTATTTGCATGTCTCGTCTCAGGGATAAATATAAATTGTAAACAAAAAATAGATATCGATTATTTTACTCAGAAATTCAGCGTCGTTATTATTGGTAACAACGGTTATAACAAACAACTTACCATTAATCCATGGTACGATTTGAAGTGTGGAAATTGAAGAAATATTTGAGATACGGAAGCTTTTTGTTTCAATAAATTACTGTGAATCACAAAA
>NW_026683952.1:0-15554 GCF_030247195.1 Topomyia yanbarensis | reverse complement strand
TCTTTGTCTTGTCTTTGTCTTGTCTTTGTCTTGTCTTTGTCTTGTCTTTGTCTTGTCTTTGTCTTGTCTTTGTCTTGTCTTTGTCTTGTCTTTGTCTTGTCTTTGTCTTGTCTTTGTCTTGTCTTTGTCTTGTCTTTGTCTTGTCTTTGTCTTGTCTTTGTCTTGTCTTTGTCTTGTCTTTGTCTTGTCTTTGTCTTGTCTTTGTCTTGTCTTTGTCTTGTCTTTGTCTTGTCTTTGTCTTGTCTTTGTCTTGTCTTTGTCTTGTCTTTGTCTTGTCTTTGTCTTGTCTTTGTCTTGTCTTTGTCTTGTCTTTGTCTTGTCTTTGTCTTGTCTTTGTCTTGTCTTTGTCTTGTCTTTGTCTTGTCTTTGTCTTGTCTTTGTCTTGTCTTTGTCTTGTCTTTGTCTTGTCTTTGTCTTGTCTTTGTCTTGTCTTTGTCTTGTCTTTGTCTTGTCTTTGTCTTGTCTTTGTCTTGTCTTTGTCTTGTCTTTGTCTTGTCTTTGTCTTGTCTTTGTCTTGTCTTTGTCTTGTCTTTGTCTTGTCTTTGTCTTGTCTTTGTCTTGTCTTTGTCTTGTCTTTGTCTTGTCTTTGTCTTGTCTTTGTCTTGTCTTTGTCTTGTCTTTGTCTTGTCTTTGTCTTGTCTTTGTCTTGTCTTTGTCTTGTCTTTGTCTTGTCTTTGTCTTGTCTTTGTCTTGTCTTTGTCTTGTCTTTGTCTTGTCTTTGTCTTGTCTTTGTCTTGTCTTTGTCTTGTCTTTGTCTTGTCTTTGTCTTGTCTTTGTCTTGTCTTTGTCTTGTCTTTGTCTTGTCTTTGTCTTGTCTTTGTCTTGTCTTTGTCTTGTCTTTGTCTTGTCTTTGTCTTGTCTTTGTCTTGTCTTTGTCTTGTCTTTGTCTTGTCTTTGTCTTGTCTTTGTCTTGTCTTTGTCTTGTCTTTGTCTTGTCTTTGTCTTGTCTTTGTCTTGTCTTTGTCTTGTCTTTGTCTTGTCTTTGTCTTGTCTTTGTCTTGTCTTTGTCTTGTCTTTGTCTTGTCTTTGTCTTGTCTTTGTCTTGTCTTTGTCTTGTCTTTGTCTTGTCTTTGTCTTGTCTTTGTCTTGTCTTTGTCTTGTCTTTGTCTTGTCTTTGTCTTGTCTTTGTCTTGTCTTTGTCTTGTCTTTGTCTTGTCTTTGTCTTGTCTTTGTCTTGTCTTTGTCTTGTCTTTGTCTTGTCTTTGTCTTGTCTTTGTCTTGTCTTTGTCTTGTCTTTGTCTTGTCTTTGTCTTGTCTTTGTCTTGTCTTTGTCTTGTCTTTGTCTTGTCTTTGTCTTGTCTTTGTCTTGTCTTTGTCTTGTCTTTGTCTTGTCTTTGTCTTGTCTTTGTCTTGTCTTTGTCTTGTCTTTGTCTTGTCTTTGTCTTGTCTTTGTCTTGTCTTTGTCTTGTCTTTGTCTTGTCTTTGTCTTGTCTTTGTCTTGTCTTTGTCTTGTCTTTGTCTTGTCTTTGTCTTGTCTTTGTCTTGTCTTTGTCTTGTCTTTGTCTTGTCTTTGTCTTGTCTTTGTCTTGTCTTTGTCTTGTCTTTGTCTTGTCTTTGTCTTGTCTTTGTCTTGTCTTTGTCTTGTCTTTGTCTTGTCTTTGTCTTGTCTTTGTCTTGTCTTTGTCTTGTCTTTGTCTTGTCTTTGTCTTGTCTTTGTCTTGTCTTTGTCTTGTCTTTGTCTTGTCTTTGTCTTGTCTTTGTCTTGTCTTTGTCTTGTCTTTGTCTTGTCTTTGTCTTGTCTTTGTCTTGTCTTTGTCTTGTCTTTGTCTTGTCTTTGTCTTGTCTTTGTCTTGTCTTTGTCTTGTCTTTGTCTTGTCTTTGTCTTGTCTTTGTCTTGTCTTTGTCTTGTCTTTGTCTTGTCTTTGTCTTGTCTTTGTCTTGTCTTTGTCTTGTCTTTGTCTTGTCTTTGTCTTGTCTTTGTCTTGTCTTTGTCTTGTCTTTGTCTTGTCTTTGTCTTGTCTTTGTCTTGTCTTTGTCTTGTCTTTGTCTTGTCTTTGTCTTGTCTTTGTCTTGTCTTTGTCTTGTCTTTGTCTTGTCTTTGTCTTGTCTTTGTCTTGTCTTTGTCTTGTCTTTGTCTTGTCTTTGTCTTGTCTTTGTCTTGTCTTTGTCTTGTCTTTGTCTTGTCTTTGTCTTGTCTTTGTCTTGTCTTTGTCTTGTCTTTGTCTTGTCTTTGTCTTGTCTTTGTCTTGTCTTTGTCTTGTCTTTGTCTTGTCTTTGTCTTGTCTTTGTCTTGTCTTTGTCTTGTCTTTGTCTTGTCTTTGTCTTGTCTTTGTCTTGTCTTTGTCTTGTCTTTGTCTTGTCTTTGTCTTGTCTTTGTCTTGTCTTTGTCTTGTCTTTGTCTTGTCTTTGTCTTGTCTTTGTCTTGTCTTTGTCTTGTCTTGTCTTGTCTTGTCTTTGTCTTGTCTTTGTCTTGTCTTTGTCTTGTCTTTGTCTTGTCTTTGTCTTGTCTTTGTCTTGTCTTTGTCTTGTCTTTGTCTTGTCTTTGTCTTGTCTTTGTCTTGTCTTTGTCTTGTCTTTGTCTTGTCTTTGTCTTGTCTTTGTCTTGTCTTTGTCTTGTCTTTGTCTTGTCTTTGTCTTGTCTTTGTCTTGTCTTTGTCTTGTCTTTGTCTTGTCTTTGTCTTGTCTTTGTCTTGTCTTTGTCTTGTCTTTGTCTTGTCTTTGTCTTGTCTTTGTCTTGTCTTTGTCTTGTCTTTGTCTTGTCTTTGTCTTGTCTTTGTCTTGTCTTTGTCTTGTCTTTGTCTTGTCTTTGTCTTGTCTTTGTCTTGTCTTTGTCTTGTCTTTGTCTTGTCTTTGTCTTGTCTTTGTCTTGTCTTTGTCTTGTCTTTGTCTTGTCTTTGTCTTGTCTTTGTCTTGTCTTTGTCTTGTCTTTGTCTTGTCTTTGTCTAGTCTTTGTCTTGTCTTTGTCTTGTCTTTGTCTTGTCTTTGTCTTGTCTTTGTCTTGTCTTTGTCTTGTCTTTGTCTTGTCTTTGTCTTGTCTTTGTCTTATCTTTGTCTTGTCTTTGTCTTGTCTTTGTCTTGTCTTTGTCTTGTCTTTGTCTTGTCTTTGTCTTGTCTTTGTCTTGTCTTTGTCTTGTCTTTGTCTTGTCTTTGTCTTGTCTTTGTCTTGTCTTTGTCTTGTCTTTGTCTTGTCTTTGTCTTGTCTTTGTCTTGTCTTGTCTTGTCTTTGTCTTGTCTTTGTCTTGTCTTTGTCTTGTCTTTGTCTTGTCTTTGTCTTGTCTTTGTCTTGTCTTTGTCTTGTCTTTGTCTTGTCTTTGTCTTGTCTTTGTCTTGTCTTTGTCTTGTCTTTGTCTTGTCTTTGTCTTGTCTTTGTCTTGTCTTTGTCTTGTCTTTGTCTTGTCTTTGTCTTGTCTTTGTCTTGTCTTTGTCTTGTCTTTGTCTTGTCTTTGTCTTGTCTTTGTCTTGTCTTGTCTTGTCTTTGTCTTGTCTTTGTCTTTGTCTTGTCTTTGTCTTGTCTTTGTCTTGTCTTTGTCTTGTCTTTGTCTTGTCTTTGTCTTGTCTTTGTCTTGTCTTTGTCTTGTCTTTGTCTTGTCTTTGTCTTGTCTTTGTCTTGTCTTTGTCTTGTCTTTGTCTTGTCTTTGTCTTGTCTTTGTCTTGTCTTTGTCTTGTCTTTGTCTTGTCTTTGTCTTGTCTTTGTCTTGTCTTTGTCTTGTCCTTTGTCTTGTCTTTGTCTTGTCTTTGTCTTGTCTTTGTCTTGTCTTTGTCTTGTCTTTGTCTTGTCTTTGTCTTGTCTTTGTCTTGTCTTTGTCTTGTCTTTGTCTTGTCTTTGTCTTGTCTTTGTCTTGTCTTTGTCTTGTCTTTGTCTTGTCTTTGTCTTGTCTTTGTCTTGTCTTTGTCTTGTCTTTGTCTTGTCTTTGTCTTGTCTTTGTCTTGTCTTTGTCTTGTCTTTGTCTTGTCTTTGTCTTGTCTTTGTCTTGTCTTTGTCTTGTCTTTGTCTTGTCTTTGTCTTGTCTTTGTCTTGTCTTTGTCTTGTCTTTGTCTTGTCTTTGTCTTGTCTTTGTCTTGTCTTTGTCTTGTCTTTGTCTTGTCTTTGTCTTGTCTTTGTCTTGTCTTTGTCTTGTCTTTGTCTTGTCTTTGTCTTGTCTTTATCTTGTCTTTGTCTTGTCTTTGTCTTGTCTTTGTCTTGTCTTTGTCTTGTCTTTGTCTTGTCTTTGTCTTGTCTTTGTCTTGTCTTTGTCTTGTCTTTGTCTTGTCTTTGTCTTGTCTTTGTCTTGTCTTTGTCTTGTCTTTGTCTTGTCTTTGTCTTGTCTTTGTCTTGTCTTTGTCTTGTCTTTGTCTTGTCTTTGTCTTGTCTTTGTCTTGTCTTTGTCTTGTCTTTGTCTTGTCTTTGTCTTGTCTTTGTCTTGTCTTTGTCTTGTCTTTGTCTTGTCTTTGTCTTGTCTTTGTCTTGTCTTTGTCTTGTCTTTGTCTTGTATTTGTCTTGTATTTGTCTTGTCTTTGTCTTGTCTTTGTCTTGTCTTTGTCTTGTCTTTGTCTTGTCTTTGTCTTGTCTTTGTCTTGTCTTTGTCTTGTCTTTGTCTTGTCTTTGTCTTGTCTTTGTCTTGTCTTTGTCTTGTCTTTGTCTTGTCTTTGTCTTGTCTTTGTCTTGTCTTTGTCTTGTCTTTGTCTTGTCTTTGTCTTGTCTTTGTCTTGTCTTTGTCTTGTCTTTGTCTTGTCTTTGTCTTGTCTTTGTCTTGTCTTTGTCTTGTCTTTGTCTTGTCTTTGTCTTGTCTTTGTCTTGTCTTTGTCTTGTCTTTGTCTTGTCTTTGTCTTGTCTTTGTCTTGTCTTTGTCTTGTCTTTGTCTTGTCTTTGTCTTGTCTTGTCTTGTCTTGTCTTGTCTTTGTCTTGTCTTTGTCTTGTCTTTGTCTTGTCTTTGTCTTGTCTTTGTCTTGTCTTTGTCTTGTCTTTGTCTTGTCTTTGTCTTGTCTTTGTCTTGTCTTTGTCTTGTCTTTGTCTTGTCTTTGTCTTGTCTTTGTCTTGTCTTTGTCTTGTCTCTGTCTTGTCTTTGTCTTGTCTTTGTCTTGTCTTTGTCTTGTCTTTGTCTTGTCTTTGTCTTGTCTTGTCTTTGTCTTGTCTTTGTCTTGTCTTTGTCTTGTCTTTGTCTTGTCTTTGTCTTGTCTTTGTCTTGTCTTTGACTTGTCATGAAAATTTCTTTAAAACATATGCACATGGTGATACATTTCTCACCTTACAGTACAGGGTAAAAGAATCATTATGCAAGGTTTCGTAAACTAAAATATTTCTTTCTATAAAAATTAATTTGATCGTCCTCCCATTTTTTCCAACCCACCAATTTCCACTACTGATCATGGAAATTTCTTGAAAACACAAAGCAATAAAATTATCTTCTTCTGATGGATACACCAATTTCCACTACTCATAACAGTTTTTGCAACCGACCGAGACGGTTGTGCCTCCAAGTGGAAGGTTTTGTTCTCGAGAGAGTGACGGAGTGCGAGACGCTGTATGTGTTTTTGTGGGAGAGAGAGACCAGTTTGTTAAGTGTGAGTCGACAGTTTATACGTCGGAGGCGTGGTCAACGGCATCCTCGACAAGTGGTGTTTTGACAGCAAACCGCGGGTAGACGAATTTGCCTACCGCGGTGGCAGAAATCGACAGTGATCGTGCCTGTACACACAGAAAAAATATATTGTATTGGTGTCGTCGGGCAATTCTAATCGACGAGAGGGGAAGCGTCACAGGTAGACCCATACGCTCTATTTGTCTACCGCAGAAGTGGTACGACGAATAAGGAAAACAAGTGGCACCGAAAAGTGCCGCATCGACAGTGGGATTTTCGCTGCAAGTGACAGGTAGCCACATTTGTCTACCGCAGTGGTGGAAACGGAGAGAGCGCGCTTGTGGTGGTGATACCGACGAGCAGCTCAACCGGAGAGAGTTTTGAAGTGTTGCAGGTAGGACTATTTCTCTACTGAAGAAGCAACGCGACGAAGAAGGACAGCAAGTGTCACATTGTCAAACAACGGGCACTGAGTTTACAACGTCTTCGTCACCTAAGAGATAGCAGATAACAGGTATATTTTTCAATCCTTTTTGTGATAGTTTTTCTTGCTAGGTAAAATGGATGAGGAGATGGGAGAACGAGTAACAGACCCTCCCCCTAAGCCTTCTGCTGAAAACGGAAACCCGATTAGAATTAAAATTTACCCAGAATCGTCAACGGGACCATGGACTGTTTTTATTAGGCGTAAAGTAAAGGCGCTAAATATCATTCAAATTTCGAAAGATTTGACTTCGCGATTCTCGGATGTAAAAGAGATCGTCAAAGTTAATAAAGATAAAATACGCATTGTCGTTGGTAGTCTCAAACAAGCCAATGCAATTGCTTCTTGCGAGCTTTTTACGCGTGAGTATAGAGCGTATATTCCTTCAAAGGAAATTGAAATTGATGGGGTCATCACAGAATCGAGTTTGACTGTTGATGACTTAATCAAGCATGGGGTTGGTCGTTTCAAAGACACTGTTGACGACCATAGTATTAAGCATTTGAAGTATATAAAATTGGTATTGTAATTAGATTAGCCCATTTCATCGTGTGAACCGTAACTCACACTCGCTATAAATTATTACGATCGAACCGGACGATACGAGACCACTCACGAGACAAGATTAGGAATGTTTCTCTTTTTCCGATCGATCAGTCACCGATCGTGGTTTTTGTGCGATCGTGCATAGATTAGGACAGTTAGGGTCGGCAAGATCGAATCAGTCTCGATTAGTTATCGCAACAATATACACACGTTTTCGATACCAGCAATAAACACGTTTTTTGTTCCCGCCAAGTGCAACGTGAATTTTATACTTGGGTGAAAAGAATTGCCTGTTCAGCCATAGTTGTCCGCATGAGTAGAGGGTAGTATTTCGGATCGGATATCATCGTTCCTGTTGCTGCTGATTGCTGTCGTTTGCCAGGTTTGGCGAAACATTTTGGTGCCGAAACCCGGGAATGAACCGGGGACATTTAGATATCGGCCGTCTGGAGAATTAGCGTGGATCGGCTGGGAACAATAGCGGATCATCCCTGAAGGTCATCGCCGCTATTTTTACCACCTCACGAAAGCATCAGTCGGATTATTCGCTGCATTGACAGCATTTATCGGCCTGGAAGACGACTCAAACACAGAACAGTTACCGGTGTGGACATTAGAAGGCAAGGAACGTAGGTTAACCTCAAGCAAGCCCAGGTAACGCTTACCGGAGACAAAAGGTGAGTGGACAACCATTTTCTTTTAATAACAATAAATTGTCCTCGTGCGTGATATTGTTCTTGAGTCCATTGTGCAAATTTGGCTTACCAAGATGGTGACTAAGCATACCAAGAAAGGCAAAAAGCTCCTTCTGAAACGGAACAATATTATCGGTTCCGCTCAGTTGATCAAGGAGTACAACGAGAATTACGTGTTTGATCGCGATTTCCCTCAACTCAAATTCCGCATTGAGAAATTAGATGGTCTGTGGGACAAGTTTAACGAAGTGCAAGCCGAAATTGAGCTCGAGCATGAACTCTCGGAGGAACTCGCAGCCGAACGGGTTAGATTTGAAACTCAATATTTCGAATTGAAAGGATCGTTGGCCACAAAACTTGCGATCGTGGCCGAAATGAACGACCGAGCACCCGGCATCCCTGGCGCTCCGCCTGCACATGTTCCTTTTGTCCGCCTTCCTGAACTGAAAATTCCAGATTTCAGTGGAGATTATGATGAGTGGATGAATTTCCACGATCTATTCAGCACTCTTATTCATACCAACGGTCAACTTTCTGCCGTGCAAAAATTTCAATATTTAAAAACTGTGTTAAAAGGTGATGCGTTGCGACTTGTGCAATCACTGGCAGTCTCTGCGGCAAATTACGCCATAGCGTGGGATTTGATAAAGAAGCGTTTTGACAATAAAAACTTTCTTATCAAGCAACATTTTTCGGCTTTACTCTCCACTCCATCGATTCGCAAAGAATCATCGTCTGCATTGAGCACTCTTGCCGATGAATTCGACAAGCACGTGAGCGTGCTGAATAAATTGGAAGACCCCAAGGAACATTGGAATTCTTTTCTGATTGAATTGCTCAGTAGCAAGCTAGATCCATCAACGCAAAAGGAGTGGGAAAATTCGTTGGAGGACGAAGTGCGACCGGTGTATGCGAACCTAGTGACCTTCATACAAAAACGTTCACGAATTTTACAGTCGATTACGCTCTCCCAACCTTTATCGTCGGCTCATAAACTTGAATCGAAGCAAGAGTCGAAACCGTCCCGTACAAGAACCTCCTTGTACCACTCTGCGTACAGCGATAATACCCCAAAGTGCATTCTTTGCAAACAGTCGCACATATTATCACAGTGCGATGAATTCAAGAAGCTAGTTCCACAAAAACGCTTCGAATTAGCTAAAAGACAAGGCGTTTGTTTAAATTGCTTAAGATCCTCACACTTGATGAAAAATTGCTCAGCGGGTTCCTGTCGGACGTGCAATAAACGCCACCACACTTTATTACATTTGAGTTCACAATCGCCTGCCAGTACAGAGGGCCATGATAAGTCTGTGGCAGCACAAGTCGGCCAATGTCAGCTATCCTCACGATCGGCCTCGGTCGTCGAAACGCCGTTGTCGGTGCCATGCATTGCAACTCAATGTCATGGGATCCATCGGAATAATGGATCTGCCCCGTCGCCGTCGGAAGGGCCAATTGATCGATCGTCCGCGTCCGTTCCGTCGCCGGTTTCGCAAGTAATACCGTCAGTCGTGGCTCATAGTTCCTCGCAAGTGACAAATTGTCAAACCGTCACTTCCCAACAATCGCTCGTATCGAAAGCATGTGAATCATCTATATTCATGCTTACTGCCTACGTCAAAGTCAAGCACGTAAATGGCAGTCACATTTTCGCTCGCGCCTTACTAGATTGTGCATCTGAAGCAAATTTCGTAACCGAAGGACTCGCTCAACAGCTTTGTTCGAAGCGTTTACCAGCCAATATCGAAGTGTACGGGATAAGTCAATCGGTCAAACAAGTGAAGCACAAAACCAACATCGTTGTGTCATCACGTAATGGATCGTACACAAACACCATGGAATTTCTTATTCTACCAAAATTAACCAGAATTCTACCCACTGCCAATGTGGATATTGCGAAATGGGTCATACCCCGCCACCTCCCTCTTGCTGATCCTAAATTTAATATCGCTCATGATATCGACCTAATCGTCGGGATTAAGAACTTCTTCTCAATCCTAGAGAACGATCAAATCTCCCTCGGTGCTGGTATGTCTTGTCTTTGTCTTGTCTTTGTCTTGTCTTTGTCTTGTCTTTGTCTTGTCTTTGTCTTGTCTTTGTCTTGTCTTTGTCTTGTCTTTGTCTTGTCTTTGTCTTGTCTTTGTCTTGTCTTTGTCTTGTCTTTGTCTTGTCTTTGTCTTGTCTTTGTCTTGTCTTTGTCTTGTCTTTGTCTTGTCTTTGTCTTGTCTTTGTCTTGTCTTTGTCTTGTCTTTGTCTTGTCTTTGTCTTGTCTTTGTCTTGTCTTTGTCTTGTCTTTGTCTTGTCTTTGTCTTGTCTTTGTCTTGTCTTTGTCTTGTCTTTGTCTTGTCTTTGTCTTGTCTTTGTCTTTGTCTTGTCTTTGTCTTGTCTTTGTCTTGTCTTTGTCTTGTCTTTGTCTTGTCTTTGTCTTGTCTTTGTCTTGTCTTTGTCTTGTCTTTGTCTTGTCTTTGTCTTGTCTTTGTCTTGTCTTTGTCTTGTCTTTGTCTTGTCTTTGTCTTGTCTTTGTCTTGTCTTTGTCTTGTCTTTGTCTTGTCTTTGTCTTGTCTTTGTCTTGTCTTTGTCTTGTCTTTGTCTTGTCTTTGTCTTGTCTTTGTCTTGTCTTTGTCTTGTCTTTGTCTTGTCTTTGTCTTGTCTTTGTCTTGTCTTTGTCTTGTCTTTGTCTTGTCTTTGTCTTGTCTTTGTCTTGTCTTTGTCTTGTCTTTGTCTTGTCTTTGTCTTGTCTTTGTCTTGTCTTTGTCTTGTCTTTGTCTTGTCTTTGTCTTGTCTTTGTCTTGTCTTTGTCTTGTCTTTGTCTTGTCTTTGTCTTGTCTTTGTCTTGTCTTTGTCTTGTCTTTGTCTTGTCTTTGTCTTGTCTTTGTCTTGTCTTTGTCTTGTCTTTGTCTTGTCTTTGTCTTGTCTTTGTCTTGTCTTTGTCTTGTCTTTGTCTTGTCTTTGTCTTGTCTTTGTCTTGTCTTTGTCTTGTCTTTGTCTTGTCTTTGTCTTGTCTTTGTCTTGTCTTTGTCTTGTCTTTGTCTTGTCTTTGTCTTGTCTTTGTCTTGTCTTTGTCTTGTCTTTGTCTTGTCTTTGTCTTGTCTTTGTCTTGTCTTTGTCTTGTCTTTGTCTTGTCTTTGTCTTGTCTTTGTCTTGTCTTTGTCTTGTCTTTGTCTTGTCTTTGTCTTGTCTTTGTCTTGTCTTTGTCTTGTCTTTGTCTTGTCTTTGTCTTGTCTTTGTCTTGTCTTTGTCTTGTCTTTGTCTTGTCTTTGTCTTGTCTTTGTCTTGTCTTTGTCTTGTCTTTGTCTTGTCTTTGTCTTGTCTTTGTCTTGTCTTTGTCTTGTCTTTGTCTTGTCTTTGTCTTGTCTTTGTCTTGTCTTTGTCTTGTCTTTGTCTTGTCTTTGTCTTGTATTTGTCTTGTATTTGTCTTGTCTTTGTCTTGTCTTTGTCTTGTCTTTGTCTTGTCTTTGTCTTGTCTTTGTCTTGTCTTTGTCTTGTCTTTGTCTTGTCTTTGTCTTGTCTTTGTCTTGTCTTTGTCTTGTCTTTGTCTTGTCTTTGTCTTGTCTTTGTCTTGTCTTTGTCTTGTCTTTGTCTTGTCTTTGTCTTGTCTTTGTCTTGTCTTTGTCTTGTCTTTGTCTTGTCTTTGTCTTGTCTTTGTCTTGTCTTTGTCTTGTCTTTGTCTTGTCTTTGTCTTGTCTTTGTCTTGTCTTTGTCTTGTCTTTGTCTTGTCTTTGTCTTGTCTTTGTCTTGTCTTTGTCTTGTCTTTGTCTTGTCTTGTCTTGTCTTGTCTTGTCTTTGTCTTGTCTTTGTCTTGTCTTTGTCTTGTCTTTGTCTTGTCTTTGTCTTGTCTTTGTCTTGTCTTTGTCTTGTCTTTGTCTTGTCTTTGTCTTGTCTTTGTCTTGTCTTTGTCTTGTCTTTGTCTTGTCTTTGTCTTGTCTTTGTCTTGTCTTTGTCTTGTCTCTGTCTTGTCTTTGTCTTGTCTTTGTCTTGTCTTTGTCTTGTCTTTGTCTTGTCTTTGTCTTGTCTTTGTCTTGTCTTGTCTTTGTCTTGTCTTTGTCTTGTCTTTGTCTTGTCTTTGTCTTGTCTTTGTCTTGTCTTTGTCTTGTCTTTGACTTGTCATGAAAATTTCTTTAAAACATATGCACATGGTGATACATTTCTCACCTTACAGTACAGGGTAAAAGAATCATTATGCAAGGTTTCGTAAACTAAAATATTTCTTTCTATAAAAATTAATTTGATCGTCCTCCCATTTTTTCCAACCCACCAATTTCCACTACTGATCATGGAAATTTCTTGAAAACACAAAGCAATAAAATTATCTTCTTCTGATGGATACACCAATTTCCACTACTCATAACAGTTTTTGCAACCGACCGAGACGGTTGTGCCTCCAAGTGGAAGGTTTTGTTCTCGAGAGAGTGACGGAGTGCGAGACGCTGTATGTGTTTTTGTGGGAGAGAGAGACCAGTTTGTTAAGTGTGAGTCGACAGTTTATACGTCGGAGGCGTGGTCAACGGCATCCTCGACAAGTGGTGTTTTGACAGCAAACCGCGGGTAGACGAATTTGCCTACCGCGGTGGCAGAAATCGACAGTGATCGTGCCTGTACACACAGAAAAAATATATTGTATTGGTGTCGTCGGGCAATTCTAATCGACGAGAGGGGAAGCGTCACAGGTAGACCCATACGCTCTATTTGTCTACCGCAGAAGTGGTACGACGAATAAGGAAAACAAGTGGCACCGAAAAGTGCCGCATCGACAGTGGGATTTTCGCTGCAAGTGACAGGTAGCCACATTTGTCTACCGCAGTGGTGGAAACGGAGAGAGCGCGCTTGTGGTGGTGATACCGACGAGCAGCTCAACCGGAGAGAGTTTTGAAGTGTTGCAGGTAGGACTATTTCTCTACTGAAGAAGCAACGCGACGAAGAAGGACAGCAAGTGTCACATTGTCAAACAACGGGCACCGAGTTTACAACGTCTTCGTCACCTAAGAGATAGCAGATAACAGGTATATTTTTCAATCCTTTTTGTGATAGTTTTTCTTGCTAGGTAAAATGGATGAGGAGATGGGAGAACGAGTAACAGACCCTCCCCCTAAGCCTTCTGCTGAAAACGGAAACCCGATTAGAATTAAAATTTACCCAGAATCGTCAACGGGACCATGGACTGTTTTTATTAGGCGTAAAGTAAAGGCGCTAAATATCATTCAAATTTCGAAAGATTTGACTTCGCGATTCTCGGATGTAAAAGAGATCGTCAAAGTTAATAAAGATAAAATACGCATTGTCGTTGGTAGTCTCAAACAAGCCAATGCAATTGCTTCTTGCGAGCTTTTTACGCGTGAGTATAGAGCGTATATTCCTTCAAAGGAAATTGAAATTGATGGGGTCATCACAGAATCGAGTTTGACTGTTGATGACTTAATCAAGCATGGGGTTGGTCGTTTCAAAGACACTGTTGACGACCATAGTATTAAGCATTTGAAGTATATAAAATTGGTATTGTAATTAGATTAGCCCATTTCATCGTGTGAACCGTAACTCACACTCGCTATAAATTATTACGATCGAACCGGACGATACGAGACCACTCACGAGACAAGATTAGGAATGTTTCTCTTTTTCCGATCGATCAGTCACCGATCGTGGTTTTTGTGCGATCGTGCATAGATTAGGACAGTTAGGGTCGGCAAGATCGAATCAGTCTCGATTAGTTATCGCAACAATATACACACGTTTTCGATACCAGCAATAAACACGTTTTTTGTTCCCGCCAAGTGCAACGTGAATTTTATACTTGGGTGAAAAGAATTGCCTGTTCAGCCATAGTTGTCCGCATGAGTAGAGGGTAGTATTTCGGATCGGATATCATCGTTCCTGTTGCTGCTGATTGCTGTCGTTTGCCAGGTTTGGCGAAACATTTTGGTGCCGAAACCCGGGAATGAACCGGGGACATTTAGATATCGGCCGTCTGGAGAATTAGCGTGGATCGGCTGGGAACAATAGCGGATCATCCCTGAAGGTCATCGCCGCTATTTTTACCACCTCACGAAAGCATCAGTCGGATTATTCGCTGCATTGACAGCATTTATCGGCCTGGAAGACGACTCAAACACAGAACAGTTACCGGTGTGGACATTAGAAGGCAAGGAACGTAGGTTAACCTCAAGCAAGCCCAGGTAACGCTTACCGGAGACAAAAGGTGAGTGGACAACCATTTTCTTTTAATAACAATAAATTGTCCTCGTGCGTGATATTGTTCTTGAGTCCATTGTGCAAATTTGGCTTACCAAGATGGTGACTAAGCATACCAAGAAAGGCAAAAAGCTCCTTCTGAAACGGAACAATATTATCGGTTCCGCTCAGTTGATCAAGGAGTACAACGAGAATTACGTGTTTGATCGCGATTTCCCTCAACTCAAATTCCGCATTGAGAAATTAGATGGTCTGTGGGACAAGTTTAACGAAGTGCAAGCCGAAATTGAGCTCGAGCATGAACTCTCGGAGGAACTCGCAGCCGAACGGGTTAGATTTGAAACTCAATATTTCGAATTGAAAGGATCGTTGGCCACAAAACTTGCGATCGTGGCCGAAATGAACGACCGAGCACCCGGCATCCCTGGCGCTCCGCCTGCACATGTTCCTTTTGTCCGCCTTCCTGAACTGAAAATTCCAGATTTCAGTGGAGATTATGATGAGTGGATGAATTTCCACGATCTATTCAGCACTCTTATTCATACCAACGGTCAACTTTCTGCCGTGCAAAAATTTCAATATTTAAAAACTGTGTTAAAAGGTGATGCGTTGCGACTTGTGCAATCACTGGCAGTCTCTGCGGCAAATTACGCCATAGCGTGGGATTTGATAAAGAAGCGTTTTGACAATAAAAACTTTCTTATCAAGCAACATTTTTCGGCTTTACTCTCCACTCCATCGATTCGCAAAGAATCATCGTCTGCATTGAGCACTCTTGCCGATGAATTCGACAAGCACGTGAGCGTGCTGAATAAATTGGAAGACCCCAAGGAACATTGGAATTCTTTTCTGATTGAATTGCTCAGTAGCAAGCTAGATCCATCAACGCAAAAGGAGTGGGAAAATTCGTTGGAGGACGAAGTGCGACCGGTGTATGCGAACCTAGTGACCTTCATACAAAAACGTTCACGAATTTTACAGTCGATTACGCTCTCCCAACCTTTATCGTCGGCTCATAAACTTGAATCGAAGCAAGAGTCGAAACCGTCCCGTACAAGAACCTCCTTGTACCACTCTGCGTACAGCGATAATACCCCAAAGTGCATTCTTTGCAAACAGTCGCACATATTATCACAGTGCGATGAATTCAAGAAGCTAGTTCCACAAAAACGCTTCGAATTAGCTAAAAGACAAGGCGTTTGTTTAAATTGCTTAAGATCCTCACACTTGATGAAAAATTGCTCAGCGGGTTCCTGTCGGACGTGCAATAAACGCCACCACACTTTATTACATTTGAGTTCACAATCGCCTGCCAGTACAGAGGGCCATGATAAGTCTGTGGCAGCACAAGTCGGCCAATGTCAGCTATCCTCACGATCGGCCTCGGTCGTCGAAACGCCGTTGTCGGTGCCATGCATTGCAACTCAATGTCATGGGATCCATCGGAATAATGGATCTGCCCCGTCGCCGTCGGAAGGGCCAATTGATCGATCGTCCGCGTCCGTTCCGTCGCCGGTTTCGCAAGTAATACCGTCAGTCGTGGCTCATAGTTCCTCGCAAGTGACAAATTGTCAAACCGTCACTTCCCAACAATCGCTCGTATCGAAAGCATGTGAATCATCTATATTCATGCTTACTGCCTACGTCAAAGTCAAGCACGTAAATGGCAGTCACATTTTCGCTCGCGCCTTACTAGATTGTGCATCTGAAGCAAATTTCGTAACCGAAGGACTCGCTCAACAGCTTTGTTCGAAGCGTTTACCAGCCAATATCGAAGTGTACGGGATAAGTCAATCGGTCAAACAAGTGAAGCACAAAACCAACATCGTTGTGTCATCACGTAATGGATCGTACACAAACACCATGGAATTTCTTATTCTACCAAAATTAACCAGAATTCTACCCACTGCCAATGTGGATATTGCGAAATGGGTCATACCCCGCCACCTCCCTCTTGCTGATCCTAAATTTAATATCGCTCATGATATCGACCTAATCGTCGGGATTAAGAACTTCTTCTCAATCCTAGAGAACGATCAAATCTCCCTCGGTGCTGGTATGCCAGTTCTGCGCAAGACAGTATTTGGTTACGTCGTCGCTGGTGAAGCTGGAGAACAAATTTCTCCCTCTGTGAGCTGTAAC